>NW_020213872.1:515575-541924 GCF_003070985.1 Temnothorax curvispinosus | reverse complement strand
ATATATATATATATATATATATATATATATATATATATATATATATAATTATACATATTACAATATTTATACATAGTATAAATTACATTAGAGGAAAGTCTCCTATTATGAGATACCGAATTCATTTTGTGGAATTGCCGGAAGTCTATTGGGCAGAATTTAAAAATGTAATAGGTCTCATTTTGAAGGGAATTTAATAATTAAGCTTTAAGATGCTAAAATGTAAAATCTAATTTAAATATTACTTTCCTTTATATATTTTATTATGTATATTTAAAATATACAATATAAAAAATACATATAATATATAATATATAATACAATATATAAGATATAAAAATATACTTATAATATTAATAATTCACTCAACGTCAAGCGAGAGTCGTGTTTGCGAGATATTAGACTTGATAAAACGATAAAAAACAAGCGATCGACTTTTTCGTGGGACACTTATCATAGCAGCTTCGCGTACGAGACTTATGTCGAGAAGCGAGCGAGCGAGCGAGGGGCCGGGGGGTCGCGCAGGGCACCGCTTATTTACTCAGGCCGCGAGTTGATGTATGGCTCGCTGCTGGACGTTGTCGGTGCCTTTCATTCGGCCGCCTCTCTCGTAGAGACAAGAGATAACCTCGCCTCTGATCAACGACTCTCCGCTACTCTCTAAAGGCCCCAACGCTACATGATCCAAGCGCGAGGTCGACATGAATCTCAGGCCATTCGGCGGCGTGACGTCGGGGCCACGTAGCTGAAGCCGCTACAGGCGCGGACGTATACACGGATTATCAAGTGTTTCTCGAAACACCCTTCGTGCGAATAAGGAAAGTATCTCTCCCCTCAAATGTCGAGAGTATCTGAAATTGCGTGCGCTAACCACGTTATTATTTTCCTAATGAATTATGTAGGTACAAGTGTGCGATGTATACGTGTATGGACAATCTTTACGAATCCCAAGTTGCTTGAAGAATTGATAACATATAGTCCTGATCTCTTTAAAAATTGATCATCGATAATTTGTATTTCAGTTCGAGCTGTTTTGCATTCGACAAAGCGAGAAACGACACGCTGTATTTGATTTCAATGGATTTTCGGATTGCGTAAAAACGCGGCAAGTCGGTCGGAGTTCAGATCGAGCCGGGTCGTTTCTCGGGATCCGCCCCTGGTAGCGCTGCGTGGCGTTGATCGTGTAACAAACGCGATACCGCTCACGAGGATATACGTGAATTAAATGACGCTTTACCGAGCGATGAAACCGGGTGCTCGGAGTTTATCGTCGGACTTGTGTGCACGCGCCTGTTAACACGTTTGCCTGCGGTAAGATTACGCGACGTGACATAACGTAACGTAACATGGGACTTGCGCGCGAGAAGCGAAATTACGGCGTGATTTTCGCGATCATTCCTCCGCGGTCAGATGTACAATGACGATCGGAGCAGGACGGACACGTGTTTCGGCCACGTTCCCTCCGATGAATGTTTTCTTGAGCTGCGTCGTAACGCGCGCGGTACGGGTGTAGAATAGATATATAATAAATTTAACAGCCCGCATTTATGATCATAAATACGAATTGTTCGACGTTTTATCGTTTCCCGTTTGAACAAAGAAAATTTACGACACTTTCGATAAAACTTTACTTGTGTATTTTTCCGTTGTTAAATTTATATAGAGCTATCTGTTTTTCAACAATCTTTATCAAGCCTAAAAATAAGCGTAATATCTGCCTGATAAAGTTACAAAGCTTTAAAAGTTGGTTACAAAGAGTTGCCGAAATCTCGCGATAACAAACGAGATTTAAAACAATGTAGAAGTTCAAAGGCCAATAAACGAGCACTCGAGAGATGCTAAATTTAAAAACAAAATTAATTTAACATGTCTTAAGGTAGTTCTGTCGTTTTTCACTCTGCTTACGAATTTTTTGAAATTTTAATATGTTGTAGACGGAGTTAATATCTATCGATTACGAAATTTTGAAGTCAATTCACCGTTTAGTTTATTAATTAAAAATAGCACTTTTTGTGCCTGCGCCCTATACACAACACGTGGAAGGATGGCACTTTCATCACATTTTAATATATAACGATAGAACGGATCTTACGATTTAAAAAAAAAAAAACAGTAGAGTATAAAACATGAGTGTGGGATTATTCTAAAGAAAATTAAATTTTTTCACGGTTTAGTTTCAAAGATATCACTTTACAAAGAATACATATTTATGCATGTTAAATGTTCGGCAAGATAACCCATATCAATAATACGTCTGCCTTCAAATAGAAATGTTTGTAATTTGTCAGTGAGCTTATGTGGTACTTGTTCACGTTTAGCAGCATTTGCTATGCACATTGCGGTAACGGCTTTTTTTCGTTTATCAAGACTTTTTTTCTTGATAAACCAACCTTTCAAATGCAATTGATCTGACATTAAAGTGTGGTAGTGGTGTATTTATGCATGAGCTGTTTCTATGTGAGCAGGTTCGGACTGTACAGATTCAGTCAAAAGTGTCACTCCGGTAGCATTGAATAAGTGTTGAATTTCTCTATCTACTGGAGACGAAACTTTTAGTTGATAGTGTACCCCGACAGAACTACCTTAAATATACATAGGGACATTTTGATCTATACAGAGTCTTATTCTACAACCATAAATATTTTATTTTTTCAAAAATAAATATAACAAGTTAAATAATTAAACAAAAAACACATAATAGAGAATAACAAGATAAAATCGCAGAGATAAGTCAAATAAACATCGATGATAAACACAGTAGACATGAAAATCGCAGAAAAACATGGTAAACACAGTAGTTAAATAAGGAGTCATATCGTGTTTGAAAACAATAAATAGTAGTGGTAAAAATGAAGTCAGTGGTTAAAAACACATGTATAAAGTCAGCGTAAACTAATTATCAAATCGAAGTCATCGTGGGTTAAGAAATTCATAATAGATTCCTCATTTGATGGCGAGAATAAACCGAGTCAATATAAAAGTAAAGAAAAACTGTGCCAAATTTTGGTGAAATGAGATTTAGTAATATTTTACCTCGAATGATAATCGGAACACATCTTATGGCTCCTGAGTACTCGCCGCGGCCATATTAGATAATCGTGACTTCAGAGACAAGCAGTGACACACTGAGAATTCTTGCGTATCATTTTCAAATAAAAAGATATTTGGATGAAAAATCACTTCAGATCGCTGTAGTGCACTTACAAAATGTTCCGAAAACTATCCTTTTCCCTTGATAGTTAATAAACAGTAAAATGAATGTGATACGAAACCTAATCATGTAGGCTTCATATCACATTTATTTTATGGCCATTTATTAACTATCAAGAGAAAGGGATAGTTTTCGGAGTAATTTTTGAAGTGTGCTGAAGTAAACTGAAGTGTTATTTTATGCAAAATATTTTTTTATTTGGAAATTGCACGCAAGAATTCTCAGCGTGTCATTTCTCGCCTCTGACGTCACAATCTCACATGACCGTGGCGAGAGTCTAGGAGCCTTAAAACTGCTTTTCGATGCAACACGACTGTTTCGCACATGGCATATCATTTAAGCCCCAGATGCAAGAACGCAGGCCCACATTGTGTGGTCTAAAACGCAAACGCTCCAAGATCCAATGAACGATACAGGACCGTCTTTATTGCAACGGCAGTGGTTACCGTCCACTGTACAAATAATGCGGGCAATGCAAACGGTAGGAATCACGCGGAACGCTGCGGCGCAAATTCAATCTCCGTACACGGATTCGGAATTCTTGAGGGCTGTTCAACCACCGACAATGGAAATCAACTTCTCGGTTCAGCCTCGTATACACACACACACACACGGTTGCACTGAACCTCACTTTTCAATTTAAATAATTCATAAAGCGCAAATCGAACGTGACGTACAATGGTCCCTTGAAGTTTACATGAAAATTTTGATAACTCAGATTAGAAACTACGTGTTAAAAACTATATTACATTGTTTACGACACATCGAATCTACAATAAAAATGTCGTGAATCAAATTAATTTTTTGTGTGTCCAAAATGAAAGCAGTTTTTCTGCCATCATCTAGACATGTACGGTTCCGCTACTGTTACATCAATAACGTTAATAATGAATTATAGAACTAAGAGATGATGCACCCTTTAGAATGCAAGTCTAAACTGAAGTGTGTCCGGGAGATGCTGTGTCGTTTATAGTCGGCAGGTTAGAATTTATCATTCGGCCGCGTGGCCGCGTTTGGGGTACACCGGACATAAAGGGCCGTCGATTCGTGCATAATCCCATTCTAGGATACCTTCGCCACCGATATTATGGATCACCAGTATAAATAATGCGAGCGATGCGAGCGGCACGGCGGTTACCGCTGCGGGACACGAACGAATCGTATCTCCGTACGGAGCTCTGGAATTCTCGCGGCACCGGCTACCGATACAGCCGCCAACAATGGAAATGGACTCTCCGCGGGCATTGGGTGGCCCCCTACAAGTGGCCCTGCATTCCAACATCGAATCTGCCGGGGCCGAGCTCGAAATGTGAGCACACATGTCCAACGCGGAACGAAGACCACGAGTGTAGTTTCGCGCCCCCCCGATCTCTCGGACGTATGCATACCGGCATCGCTAACAGATCGGCCAATTTTCGACTTGGATATGTTAAGACCTCCCACAATGTAGCGGTCACTTTGGTTTCGCTCCGTATCTATCCACCGGCATACGATACTCCGGTCGAGTCCTTCGTCGCGCGACGTCCGTTGAAAGTAACATTTTTTGTTCATCGTTATCAACAGCGATAAGCGGGGATTGCATGTGATATATTTTATGTCATCTGTGATAATTCCAACCGATAGCTGAAATTAGCCGTGTTTAATATAAATTTACTTTTAAATGAATATGATAAGAGAGGTCGAATAGATAAAAATGCACTTTCCGCTTTAGAAATTAAGCTTTCTCTCTTTTCGAAATATATTATTTATAATTAACACTAATTAATTCTAGATAAGCGATCTAACATGGTGGTCGCAGCTTTGAAATATATATTTTCTGCTATCACGAGTAGCACAAATCATCGAGGGTCGATACTATATTTTCCTCAAATATAGACTGTGTACCTCGCGTAAAGCGGAAATATGGATGTCAATTGGATGTAACCGTTTCTCTCGTTGGAGAGTCCCAGAATTGAACGCGTAACCGTAACTGCCAATATCTGCAAATTGTTCGGGTGCTACGCGAGGAACGTACCCAGTTTCCGAAAGTCTCGCGACGCAAAATGGTCGGGACTAGAATCTGACGAGCTATAATCCGCCAGACTCGCGCATCCGATCGAACGAGCGGCATTCCTCGAAGAACGAAGAAAGCGATCGGCCGGATCGGGCATGGCAGGAATGAATTTCGGCCAAGCAGGGTGGTGACGGCTTCTATCTCTCTTTCTCTCTCCTTTCCCCCCCTCTCTCTCTCTCTCTCTCTCTTGCTCGCTCGCTCGCGGCAACGGCGAAATGTTACCGATGCGCACACAGAGACACGGGGTTGGAAGCGGCTCCGATGAACAGAGCCGCATTGTTTGTCGCGGGAGGCATTCCCCGCTGTCGGCTGTCACCGGAAACATTCATTACGGCGCGTCGCCCGCTAGGAATCACTAATGTATTCGACGGCGGCGATTGTGCGGATCGGTTTTCGGCACGGCGAGGCGCTTCGCGGAATAGGAAATTCATAAAAAAGAAGCTGCGGCAGTGTGTCGGCTACTTGTCTTGTTACGCAACGAAGAGGACTGAAACCGTCGCAATCTTAGCTGCGCTACTCCTCATTAGCGAATCGGATTGGGAAGCAAAGGAATGTGCGATTAGAATATTTTTCACATCACCGATGTTAAATAATAGCGAGCTAACTGGCTTGTCGATCGCAAAATGGTGTCGCTGAATTTTTTAACTCGCGTTCCACCTCTTTACGAGGCCGCTGAGAGTTTTATAAAAATGAAATCTTATTCGGTAGGCGTAGCACGGCTTATACAATTCTTAATTATGTTGTCAAGCATTTTATTTGCTCGCACCTGGTCCCTCCGAGCGTGTTAGGGTGATAGGCGTCGACACGACGTACAGTAGGAGGAGAGTATCCGGATAATTTGACAGGGAGCATGGCCCCTTAATAACTCTGTCCAGAGGGAATTGTGATGTAATCTAACGACTCTGTTGCGATATACGAGGAAGATTTACTGGGCATAATTTTTTATCTTCGGACATTTGCGGGGAGTAAATCATCACGCGCGACAAATGATATTACGATACATAAAATTCTATCACGCTCGTAAGTATGTTCTGCCCTTTTTTTTTTCGTACTTCCATATCCGAGTAACTTCATTCAGCACTCCGAATCACTTCTTCGATCGAAGTATCGTGATAGGCAGAACTGCCACACCGCGTTCTCGAATGTTTTTTCGAAGGTACGCAACTCTCTCGAAGAAATGTTTCCGCGCGAGGGAAAGAGGGAATGGGGAGTGAAACACGAGCGGATGGGCCAACTACCGAGTTTATAGGTTCCCGGAACGCCGTTCCGAGAGCGGGTTAAGTCAAATCAAACGCGCGTGTGAACGCCCCTCATAACCGTCACTTTCTTCAGTTGCCAGCCGATCATCAACCGAGTCTACTGCTTCTCGTCAAGTATATACCTCTGGTCAGGTTTGCGAGGGTCCCTCGCCCGCGCCGCTACCTCGTTCAGCTTCGATAGGGAGCGAACGAAGACCTGCGCGCGAGAACATAGCTCTCTTCTCCGGTCGTAGCGAATGGTGGCATCGCTAGCACAGCCGGTTGTTATCCGGCTGTAAGTATACAGAGCCGCGCAACGTAGGGGAGGGGGGGGGTAGTGCACACATCGGTACACAACTGTGTAATTTGAGGGTAATTCCGCGAGTCGTATAACCTGTAGGTAATGCCAGCAGGCAGGCAACCAGCCAGAGGAGAGTGCATCAGTGCGCTGCTCGTTTCGTTTAATTGGTCGTTCCCGGGTTTACGAGGTTTCGAGCGAGGCGCTACGACGACGGAGGGGTAGGGGAGGGAGAAAGAGAGAGAGAGAGAGAGAGAGAGAGACGGGGTTGCGCGCCGCAAAGGATGCCAACCCCGCGCCGCACCGCCAACCACTACCGAGACAGAAATCGACACGGTTTCTCTTCAAGAATCCTCGATAATTACTCCGTTAATTTTAGGCGCCTTTAGGTTTTGCCTTAGGAATCATCCCTTATGCAAATTTCACAGTATCAGACACGAACGCGTTAATAAATAATTCGAATCATCTGGTCGCAGAATCTGTCGGGCACTGTTTCAAGAGAACAGTTGCTGCGACGTACACTTCTATCATTGTTACCCGCGCGTCTGAAGTTATCGTTTTTAACAATGCAAATAAGTCGTAACGAGAAGAATATAAATTGTCTCGAAGATTCAGAGACGCGTAAATGTTCTCCCATAAGAATCCTCGGATGCATAATCGAGCTGTCAAATGAGTTTATTAGACCCCATCTAAAGCGTTGTAATTAGTCTTCATTAGAGCCGGCTCACGACGAGCCGTCCTAATTTCCTGGCGATTGTTTATGCCAACGCCGCGCCACGTCGCTCGCTCGCGCGTCCTCGAATCAATTTCAACGTCGTCGCCGAGACCGAATCGCGTAGGTATAACGTACGCACGTAGGAAATGCGAGCGGAGGGTTTAATATCGCCCGCCGAGATAGAAGCAATAAATGCTTGTCGAGTAAATCAGGATGAAGCGCCATCGAGGAGCGCGTAATGGCCGCATTAAGTGAATAACTCACGGTTGCAGTGTCAGACTCCGGGCTGTGGCGGGGGGTGGGGGGAGGGGGGGAGAACGGCGGCGGCGCGAGGTGGGCGTCGGACTGTTAGGAACTGTTAGGGGTGATAGCGGTGCCATCAAACAACTTTACGGCGTTAAGTGCTCGCCCGGTACCGGCTGCTGACGCATTACCAACCTAATTTCTGCCAAATACCGACGCGCAGGCGGCGCGGCGCAGTGAAACGTGTGCATTAGCGCGCCGTTGACGGATGGAGGATCCGTTTGATCTTCCGGTGGAGTGTAGCTCGCGGCTAATGGCGACCGATTATTTTCGGTCGGACTACGCGTTAGGGACGCATTTCGTCGTGTTTCTCGCCCGCGCGCTCCTTTCTCGGGCGCTTGCTTTCCTCTCCTTTTTACGACTTTTGCGTATGTCGTTTGTACGCGATGTTAAAGCGGAGAGCACACACTTCTGCACAAGGCATAATGCGTAAGCATAAGAAAATTGATTGGTCTATTTCCTTATGCACATGTGTATGGACCAATCAGTTTTCTTATGCTTACGTATTATGCGTTATGCAAAAATGTGTGCTCCCCGCTTAAAAGCGCGTTACGTTAGCCGCGTTACGTTGTGCAACAAAAAATGGCTCGTTTATAATATATGCATCGGTTTTTTTTCTTCGTTAATTTTTCAATAACTCACCCACTGCGGACTCTATCATCTATGAGAATTATGTCTTTAGTTCGAGCTATAATATCACTTCTCCGAAGCGTCGGCTCTAAAAAGATTTTATATCGCGCTCGAAGAAAATAAAAGACGGTGGTTTGGACAGGGCGGAAGTGTTTTCTACAGATCTCCGATAATTCGCGCCGTCGCGCGCCGCGCGCCGCGCGCCGGCCGTGATGACGGTAGTAAATCCTCCCGTCCCAGATCTCGCAACACGCATTTTCTCTTCGAATTAGTGACACGGAAAACATGGTGGTTCGACAGCCGCATCGAGAGATCCGCGATATAGCTGGAAAACAAGCGTAAGAGCGCGGGGAATCGGAGAATATATTTATAGCCGCCTCGAGCTATTAAGATAATTTATCGGGGCCATTACCGAACAAACGAGAGCATTAATCTATTCTAGCTTCATAAAGAGAACTTCGTCGACGATTTTGTAGCCCGCGCGCCAAACGAGCACTTCGGAGTAAATTGATGGATCCCCCTGACCTGGCGGCTGAGGACCCTCTGTAAATTGCTCGTAAATTTTTATTTATTCCGCCGCAAATAAAACCCTCGAGAGAAAGAGTGAGAGAGAGAGAGAGGGAGGGAGGGCCTCGCCTCAGTGTCTCTTCTTTTTCTTCGCCGCCGCGTTGCGTCGCGCCGTGCCGTGCCGCGCCGATGTCGTCATTCGCTGACTTCTAATAGCGCCGGTGATTTTCGAGGATCGTAATTTTTAATCGGCACCGGCTCGCCGATATCTCGGCTTCGCGATCTTTCGATATTTACACTTTCTGCTTTAGGCGCGTGTGCTAACTTTATCTGATAAATTTACAATGTTGATCGTAAATTCATCATTGTAAGATTCAGATTCTCGGCATTCTCCCATGATGATATTATATTCGTTTTACGGCTGTTTATTAATTGTCAAGGGAAAAGGATAGTTTTCGGAACGTTTTATAAGTGCACTCCCGCGATCCAAAGTGTTATTTTATGCAAATATTTTTTTATTTGGAAATGGCATGCAAGAATTTTTAGCGTTTCATTGCTCGCTTGTGACGTCACGATTTCACATAATGGCTGAAAGAGCCTAGGAGCCTTAATTGAGATAAAATAAATATGTAAACGCATCTGAAAAATGAGTTTGCAATAAAATCTCGTCTGGTATAAATAAAAAAACTATTTCGCTATTGAACATCTGCGGCACTTCAACCTCAACAAATAGAGAAATATCACACAATGTATCTTCCAATGACTCAGATGAGGCGAGGTGTCGAGCGGTTCTCGACATTTCCGATCTCTCTACTGCCGCCGAACTCGAGAGCACAAAGCGAACGTCGTGCGCGAATCGATAACTCGTATCATCCCCTCGCAATAAGCGCGCGTACATGCAACGGCTCGTCTAAGGGAGCGGGAACGTGGTCGACGACGCCGGAAAGGATCGCGTTGAATCCCGGTGGCGTGACGGGCCGCCTACTCGCGGTCGGGCCCGCATTGATCAAAGCGGCAATTACTGTCATCGTAATATTACTCGGGACGTTACTCACGACCGGGCCAGGGTACGTAGGGACCAACATCACCTCCGCCTTAAACGTTGCGCGCCGTATAAGTCACGCGGCCGGCGCGGCGGTTGGTTGTGGCCCGCGTAATAATTTCCCGGAATTGCGTTTGATGTGGCGGGGCGTTATTAGTTTTCCATGGAAGCGTCGGCAATTTTTCATGTCGCTCGCCCTCTGACCGGGCCGGCCGAGCGGCTATGATTTGTCGGTTTTACACTCGAGCGCTGACGGGACGGTCGGACGAACAAGTTATTACGAAAGAAGCCGGATAGAGAAAAGAAGCATGTTCTCCGGTATATCTTCGCAGTAACGTCGTTTGTTTCTATCTAGCCTCGAAAATTTTTCTATTCTCGAGGCCACCTGGCTTTTTAGGATGTATTCAAGGTGTTAACCTATGTTAAACATTTACACATTGACTTCCTTGTCAACACTTCTTGTGATTTGAGGAACAAGCGTGAAATCAGATAGGGTAAGACGGTAGCTGGCGGCAAACACGGAGAACCGTTGACACGAGGCGATAAATTCGATGCACTTTCGGAGGGCCGAGGCGAAGGGAGCGAGCCGAGTCAAGCGGTCGGTCAATAAATGTCAGAAAACGGAGAAAGGGGACCTCGGTCACGGTGCGGTTTTGTGAAATTCTTAGTGGGTAAAGGCTGAAAGCTGCGCCTAATAATGACTTGGCTGCTCGGGGGTCAAATGCATAAAAACAGGGCGAAGATTTATGACGCGCAAGCCCGCGCTCAGCGTGATGCTGGATACCCATACCGTGAACTAGAACTGGATATAATGGGAATGTCAAGTCCGAGGACTTCGGAGCATTTACGGCGGTTAATGCTGCAAAATGAGCATCGACAGTGCTGGGTCCTGCGTCCAAGATGACGACCAACAGGTATGAATTGATTTTTGCCGATCATTGCTCGACACATCGTCTATCAATCGCGCGGAAGACTATTTCCAACTATGCACAAGCAACGAGAAAGATTCATTATTTCCTCATTTTTTTGAACCCAAGTCTATAATGCAGCATTCACAGAATGCCCATCGCTGCAGTTTGAATGCTCCGTCCTTCGCTTTTATCCTCGTCCTTGTTTAAAATATCCTTAAAAGAAAATCGAGGACAACTACGAGTCCGAGAATGATGCCTTACCTTTACGCATCACAATTCACTGATCAGAATACGATACTTCCGCTACCAATGGACTTTTTTTCCGTAGAGCTCGCACTTGGACGGCGGGTTCTCGCGACCTTCGGCTGAATCTCCCGTTGTTCGGGTCGGATACCTGGGACACGAGAATGTGTGGGAGGTCTTTATTCGTCGTCGAACGGGAGGAGAAGGAGGAGGAGGAGGAGGAGGAGGACTCGCACGCAGAAGAGGCAAGAAGAAGCAAGACCTCTCATGTGTACCCACGGGATATCCTCGAACAGGGGTGCGGGGGTGCTCTTCGCCTATAAAGCCAAGGGAGAAAGAGCGAGAAAGAGGGAGAGCTCCATCTATTTTCGCCTCCCTGTTCCAAGCAGAAGCGGGATGATTTATGCGGAGCGGGTGCCGCGGCGCGGCTCAGCGCCGCGGGAGAATTCTCGCTTTCAGCTCCGCACCCAGCCGTGTCGTCGGGGTGGCGGAGTGTGCCCGTTGCCTTCGCTCTCGCGCACGCTCTCTCTTTCTCTCCTTTCCTAACATCGGCGCGAGGACCGCGATGCGTCTTTCTCGGATGACGTGCAACTACCGGCCGTCATTCTTTTCACGTTTCCTTTTTTTCCTCCACCGGTCCTTTGCCGAACGTTTCCGCGGGAGGGCAAGCTAATCATAGAGCGACCACAAGAGAACAGGCTGAGTTATATGCGTTTCGAATGAACGACACGCGAACTCGGGGTAGGCACCTTGCCCGCAATTTGTTAGCGAGCCAACGAAATCAAGTTACGATGTACAATTCAAACTCTATCCGGGAAAATCTGACGCGTTTACTTTCGACGAGAGTGTTATAGATGTATTTTGCTCTCCAACATATATTATAGAAATATTTTTTAACTTGTACTTCCAACGTGATAATGTAGAAACTCGCATTGTCAATTGTGCTGCGACAAAATGTATTGAACAAATTATTAACGTTCGCAATACGATACATTGGCATTCTCCAACGTAGCAGGGACTAAGGTATCGATGTGCCGATTCGATATGCAAAGTGCTTTTCGTATAATGATGGATTGGTCGTTACCGCGGCGGTCGCGGTTAAATCAAGGCGAAACGTGTACGCCGCGACTACCGCACCGTTACGGATATCATCGGAGGAGAAGCGCTCCAAATTACCTTCGATGAGCAGATCGGCAACAAAGGTACGTGTTTTGCTTCTTCATCCGGGCTCCATTTATCTCCGCGCGCACAATACGACCCGGATTTGACACATCTATCAGCGTACAATGCTTAGCCCGGGCCCGCCCCATTCTTTGCTCTCCTCTCCTCGACGGCTGCCGCCGTCGCCGATCACTCGACGGAACAGGCTTCTAACGCACCTCTAGATTTCTCCAGGCGCGAAAAATCCTGGAAGGAGGAAAAATATGGCTGATATTTCCCGGCACATCGCCCCAGCAACGTAATTGCTCTTTTTATTCACCGCGCCCTTCTGTCCGCTGACCTGGAATTATCGGATCCCGAGATGTGATACATCTGACACGATGGATGGCCGAGAAGACACGTGAGAAGATCCAACGCGAGCACGTAACATGCTCGTTGCATGCCACGATGATGGTCGCTCGAGGTACGAAGTCATTATCGTGAGACTCGCTTTTGAGAGGTTTCTATGGAAAGAACCACTGACAGAGGCGATTACCACGACAGCCGTCGACTTTATCGGACGAGTACACGCAAGATACACCGAGCCGAGGCGGAGGAAAGGCCTGTAAATTAACGATTGTAGAGGCTGCCGTGGGTCAAAGCGAGCCGCTAAGCCGTTGAATCGTCATTATCGCTCTCGCGAGTGGTGACGCTGATAGATGCCGCCTCTAAATGATGATGGATGGCTCGTATAACTGTCGCAATATACCGGCTACCCGATGAGCTTCGTATCTTGATTTACTGCCTGCACGTTCGCCATTTTGCAATTCCGCGTACGCATAAGTTTCGCGCTGCCATTATCGCCGGATCTCTCTTTTAATTCCTTATGAAAAGAGTAATAAATGAGATTGCAGTGACGTCAATGCACTCGCGGGGAATTCTGTGGAAGACGCTCCTTGATCCGGTTCGATATAAGATATTAGTAATAAATCAGTAACAAATTTAATGCCGTAACAAATTTATCCCGCGTTATTATATTAGAAATTGTTCTAATGACCCGATGACGTCATGTAGCAGACGTTGAACTAAATAGAATGCTGCCTTTTTTTATATATAACTCTATAACCGGGAAAATTTATTGATAGCAATTATAAACTGATTTAATTTATAAGCAAACGTAAATCAGATGAATATACAACAGTCAGAAAAATTACAGCAAAAAAGAATATAACAAGAAAATAGATAAAATTTTTTTTTCACATGCCGAGATGTGTTATTTTAGCGATAACGCGGGATAACATTTTATTTTATAGATTCGATAACATATTTTTATCGCTTGAATATCTTATCAATTTATTTAATCAAATATTACGCACAAGTGGCAGCTTTATTTGCTCTATATAGTTTTTATTTCTATTTTGATCATAATTAAAGTATCGAGTGATAAAGTATCGAGTCTGACGTCTAGTTTTTTCAACCTCTCGTGCATACAGAGATCTCGAGATTACTCTTATTTATCAGTAAACAAGATTAACAGATAACGCTGACATTATTGCATAATCGAATGTTATAAACTTTGCTTTATAATTCCTGTTCTAAAGATAAGATTAATCGATGATTAAATATAAAACTGAAAGTTATATATATATATATATGTGTGTGTGTGTGCACATATGCATATACACACATATAAGATATTACATTTATCGTTGAAAGCGCACTACCTCGTGCTGTCATAACAGCATAATAAATGAATTTATATTTCGATCTCGATGAGCGAAGATATAAATATACACTGTAATTGAAATTATTTCATATTTATCACATCTATTTTAAGTGTTTGATGAAATATACAGTCGTCGAGCGTATGCATTGCAACGTATTTTGAGAAATTTTGAACACCGCTAAATTTGTAGTGTCAAAAATGACTCAAATTATACACTAAGAAAAAAGTTGTTAATTTGATATTTTAACTAAATATTTTCAACTAATTATTACTTTATTAATTAAAATATTTATGTATTTAAATTAAATACGTCATATTAAATCTAATATGACGTAATTTGACTCAAATATTTAAATATTTTAATTAAAAAACTAATTAGTTGAAAATATTTAGTCAAGTTAACAACTTTTTTTTCTCAGTGTACTCAATTTGAGTCATTTTTAACCATTCCTATAGGTCGCCACTGCCCCTACTCAATATGTCGTTAATTTAAATAAAACAATGTTAAATTTAACCAAATCAATGGAGTTAAAATAATAAATTTCGACACACGTGATAAATAAAAAATAACAAAATGTTATTTAACTCAAGATACTGGTAATTAAATTTCATCCTTTAATATTTATAACAGTGAAAATAATGAACTTTAGATATAGTCTAATAATAAACGAAAGCTTTCTAGTCTATCGCCGTTGAAGGTGTTTAGTCTGATCTACGCGTGTGGATGCCAGTCGCTACCAGATCTCCGTACCCTTCCCAGCCTCTTTTCATTTACTCACGGCTCATCCGCACCGCGGTCGCGGGAACATCGTTCATCACCCTGATGCATAGGCCTCCATAATGCTCGACAACGGTGCGGTAGATATTTCCTCCTCCTAAATTAACGCCTTGTCATTAACAGGCCGTTTCAGACCAGTGCAGTAGTGCCGGTCGTGACCGGTTCCAAAAACTCCGTTTCAGTTTTCGCTTTGACATGTCGGGTTGGGTTTTAGGTTTGTTTTCAGACAATTCAATCGGTTCGGAAAATAACGCGCGAATAAAATTAGTGAGACTCGAGATAGACTTCTGCTAAACAATATTAAATATAGACCGAGAGAAGAGATATAACACGAGTGATGAGATAAAAAGTAAAAACGTCGCACGTTACAAGCTATTTTATCGAATACACGCCGCGGCGATGTTTGAAATGTGGAGAATCAGAAGCACCGTATCTTTCGAATCACTTAACATTTTAATCTTCCCTTCGTCTACGCGGCATTGTATCGGAACGTCAATAGCCAATTCTCGGAGCGAGAAGATCCACTCCCGCGAGAGGATGGAATGAGGTTTCGAGCGCAAATTAGCGTGGCGAACCGCCTGCTGAATCAGTAAGAGAAACCGGCATTAGCTCTGACACCTTGTCGAGAGGGCAACGTGTTGCGAGTTATCTGCGCAAGTCACTCGCGTCTGGACCTGTTACTATCCGCCGGTGGCGTTACTCTCTCTTTACCGATTTATCGGTAGTAATAATTTATCGCGGCGGCGGCGGCGGCGAATCAGACAATGTAATGGCCTGGTGATCGATCGAGCCACCGTGATATGTCACGGCGAGATTAGCTGACACGTCAAAATGGACTCGCGTTTATCTCCTCAACCGAGGCAGCGGAATTGCGCATTGAGCATTTCCTCGAAACACCACGAATATTCTTATCTCCGATGATTACCTCTCCGATCAATCTTTCAGGAAAGCAAAAGGATAAATTTTCACATGCAATTAGATGTACGATAAATGTTTGCAAGTCATTAAACAAGCCATCTTTATTACATATTACATAGTTACATTGTTGCTTACCTCAAATATACATGCACATTACATATTATTTTTGTATAATATATAGATGCATTATTTTCCTAACAATAACTTTTTCAATAATCATTAATATTTAGTATATTATACAATAAGCATATAATAAAACAACATTTGCGTAAAAGAAATAATTATTTTTTGCGTGATCGAGTGGAACTATATTGGAATCATTTTAATATTTCAGTAATAAAAGATTGACTAAATCAATCTGAACATGGAAATATCCAAACTTCTACAATCATATAGTAAAAATGTACACTAGGATGTTTAAAGAATAATTAAAAATACTGTATAAGGGTTAACTGTAAGAAAATATGTTAGTTATATTGTTTTGGATTTGTTGCGTTTAAATGATAAACACGACCGCCAGGCTAGTCCAAGTGGCAAAGCGACACTGATCGATAGGTAGCTGACGGGTAGTTGAGGGCTTGTCGAAGCCTTGACCCTGGTCTCGCCGTCGGCAGCTTTAATGCTAGCGGCTCGCAGAAGCCGATGCTCTTTTCGCCGTCCAGATCGAGGCTCAGCTGTCCGTTCAGATAGGAATCTGGCCGGGGCTTAATGACGGCTCGTGACGGACGGGTATCGAAGCCGCCAAGTCGGCAGCAGCCAAGTCGTGGGGAAAAGAAAGGGTTAAACCGGCGGGAGGGGGAAAGCCGGCAGTCGGACGTGTCACATCTAACGGCGCCGCGAGATCTACGGCCTCGTTTTACCGAGCGCGTCGGATTCTTTTAGGGGTTCGGCGATGGTGACTCTCTTTCTATTGCACACGATGCACCGCGGGGCATAGTTAGAAACACGAGGTAGAAAATGGAATCGAGCGGGAACTGTGTGCGCGTGCGTGTGTTAAAATGTTAGGCGCGGGCATCGATATCTGAATTTGATCGACGTCTGTCTAGCGTCGAGTTTTCATTCTGACGATATCAGCACTTGTGCATCGTCAGATCACAACACAGCGCCGATGCTGTATACACCGAGACATACATCTATATTAAACATTAATTATATAACGTTTATTTGAATTGATTTATCGCTGTACGGACGCTTCATTCGATCATTTGCAATATCTGCATGAGCAATGACTATTCGATATTTGCTCGCGTAGATAATCAATCTTACAGTCGCTCATATCGCGTGCAGAATTTACAAATTCGTGTTAATATAAAAGAATGTGAATATTATATAGATAATAGAATATTATAGATAAGGCAATACAAATTCTGAACTGCTAATACGCGACGAGATGAGAAGTTAAAGTCGAAAAATTACAGTACCTTCTTGGGAAAACGACAGAATATTATCCAGACTGTCGATTTCCAAGATTTAAAGAAATCTCGGTGTATATCTGGGCAATAGAGCATAATGAAACCATTAGGCGACTGCGTCACGTAAGCGTGTAGGTCCGCTTGTTTCCCTTCTGCGACAGCGACAAAAGTCCAAAGTACCGCGTATACGGACGTAGCTTGCACTCTCGTCGGAGTGCAAGAAACCAGAAAAAAAGGAAAGAGTGCTCGACGGGTGGAGGATGAAGAGTTCACTGTTGTGCGTACATACGTATATAAATTAACGAGACGAGAAGCGGCAATAAGTAGCGGTCTTGGTAGCGGATAGGAAATTCCAGTAGCAGGACTTGGAGGCAGGAGCGGATCAAAAGGCGCCGACCAGCTCGAAACGGCGGCGGTGCAGCAGTCAGACCTCCCCGCCTCCAGGATAGGCCGTAGGGAGAAGGTAATAGATTGCCCCTTTCTGACTTTTATTGTACCAGAAAAAGCTTGTCAGACGCAACAACATCGGGAGTTTCTCCCCGCGCTCTCTATTACGTATAGCACCGGGAATCGGGCGCCGACGAGCGGGGCACGGCGAATAGGGCGAGTAGGTGGAGCTACGTCAGAAAGGGCGGAAATGTGTGCGGCAGAATTTACGGACATTTTTCGCGCACGCGAGATGTACTGATAAGCGGGCGCGAGGTCGCGGCCGCATAACCCGCGGAGGAAAGGAGAGACGGAAAACAATAATACGATAATTTCTCGTTCGTGTGCAAAACAGGGCGTTTGTTCGGGGGAGGGATAGACGAGAATCGGCTCGATCGTCCATCGTCGAGGATTTAACGTAGCCGAAAATACGAGTCGTTTCGAACGTCGCTTCGAGGGGGAGCGACTGCGCGACCTGGAGACCCCTGTGTCTCCGATGGCGAGGCAACGACGACGAGGAGGAAAGGTAACGGGGTAACTTGTGAATCCTCCGGTACTCGTAACGTTTTCGCGAAGACAGGTGGGAGTTGCGGAGGTGGCCCTGACGTCTTTACGACGAGAATTCGTCTCTATAAAACTGTCCCGGTCTTCCTATACCGCGCCCTTTCCGTCGCCCGCCCCCTCGCCCTCGTTCCCGCGGACTTGCAGGCTCCGCCGTTGTAACGTTGATACAATGCGCACGACGGAAACTAAGAATAGCTAGGTAGCCTCGTCGAGAAACGCGCGATAGAATAGCGCGTGTGTGAGACGCTCGTAACTAGCTGTAATATATCAAAGGATAGAAAGAATATTCCGCGTGTGACGTGAATGCTTGAACATTTTATCGAGACGGATGAATTATCATCAAAGTGTTAACTCTCGCTCGTCTTAAAATTTATTAACCAGAACTTTATGATTGATTATAAAAAAAAAGATAATTTACTTGAGATACGAGGTATTAGCATCTTAAATCTTGAAACATGATTTATTCGAGAATATCAAGTATTTTGAGTTAAACGATGGACGTCATTGACGTTCGACGAATTAAAACTTACGGATTTACATCCAGATTTATGTCTGACGACATACAGCTGTCTCCTCTTCGTTAAAGCCTCTCCATAAAAGAACTCAGCGCGCCGTGTCCTCCTTCTTAATTTAAATCGTTTCATTAGCAATCGCGAGAAGAGCGAGAGAGAAGAGGGGAAGGGGGGATTCGTCGCGACGGAGAGAACTCGACAAGCATGCGCGACAAAAATTGCATGGGAGGCATCACTGTTAAATGTTAACAACTAGAGAATTCCAAAGGGGATGCGGTCCTTTGATGCCCCTGCGGAGAGTTCGCGGGGCACCGGGAGGTCCAGTGGAGCGCGGGAGCGCCTCGAGGGGGGGGGGGACCAGGCACGGTTTAAGACACCATGCTCGCTTGCTAAGTAGCGGGTTTCTACCAACGCATCTACGCGTCTTCGGCTTCCGAGCGCGTTTCGTCTTTTCGCATTGCAGACAACGACGACGACCACGAAGAAGAGGAGGAGGAGGAGGACTGATGTCGGTTCGCTTTGCCGTGGCCCACGGCTGTTCGTCTACGTCTCGGCAGGATTGATGGCCCCCGCGCTACGTGCCCGACGTATCTACTTCTCTCCTTCGGTCCCCCGCGCCATCAGCGGCCACCGAACCGATCGGAGTCATTCGAACATCTTACATTTATGGAATATCTCGAAATCTTCGTTTTTCCCCCCCGCCGCGCCGACGACCGGCAATCGAGCGATTGTTCCCGTTTGCCATCTTCCGATCCGATCCGCCGGGTCTTTTATCTACCGGACCATCTGGTCTTTTGCGGTCGGGACGTGTAGCCGTGAAGAACCTGCCTAAGACGCTAGTAATTCGCTCTCGTGTGGCTCGCGTTATCGCAATTTCAATAAACTTTTTTTCTACAGATATATCACTATACTATAGCTGATAGACAGTGTCGATATCCTATGAATATCCATATAACGTCTATGGATATTCCGGACATGAAATAGACATAAATGGATATCCTAGGATATCGTGTGCTGTTTGGGTGTGTAGCTTGTACGACACGAAAATACAGGTATTTTCGGTCAGCGAGCATTGCGTGTCACGAGGTCGACGTAACGCTCGGCAACGATTGGAAGGTGCCAAACGCATGCCCGCAAGAGAATCACAAAGCGATACGATATTATCATGTTCGTATAGTACGAACACTGACGAACGTTTCTGAAAGACGCGTTCCACGCCACTGAGGAGCCGGGCTTGTAGTTTTTCTGCCTGCTGTCCGATAATCGAACGAGCCGGGAACCCGCATTCCACGTGCGAGACAAGCGTGTCTCGAATCACTCGTCGCGATTCCTCGTCGGCGGAAAGAACGCCGCGTCGATCAAAGCGCTCGCGAGTTGTGAGAGAGAGAGAGAGAGAGAGAGAGGCGTTGGAAAAAGGCTCTAACCGCTAATGACGCTAAGAGACACTCATCTCTGCGGTCGAACCGTCTTGTAAATCTTTCCGTTGGTGCGTCTAGCCGTCTAGCCCGTCCAGCCTGTCGGCTTAGAGACGGGATCCAGCTGAGCGCGTCATTGATTTAAGAGAAAGTCGGTAATTTAATTCAGTTATTAATTAATTAAGATTCAACGACGTGGGGGTAAAACTGAAATAGCGACGTCGTTGACGCAGAGATATTCCTTTCCCTCCGTGTTTCGCGTACGTCTCTTCCATCATGCATTTCCATTTTCGCAAATGTCAACGAGCAATATAAAATACGCGAATAAATTCGCCAGAAATATTTATCAGACCGAGGACATAATCCCACCGAGGAGATCCGTGTTTGTTGAATGAGAAACAACTACGGGTTCTCCTCCCGGCATAATAAATTCCACGGAAATTGCGTTATTTGGCAAAATGCATAACGAGTCTCGCACAAATCTTACGCTCCATCTGCATTCGTTTATCGGAGAACCATGCAGATGAATCTCGTAAATCCGTCAACATTTTTCGGTGATTTACATCTTTCGGAGAACACTTGGCTCGTAATTCTACACGCCGCGCGCCGATTCTACCGGGGAGGGGGGACGAAGGGGTTCGACGGGGGGGGGGGACTCTACAGCTGTTATCCATAATTCACAATCAGAGGAACTGCATATTACCGCTAAGCCGCTAAAATCGGCCGTATCTTATAATTTCGATATTTATCTTCAGTCCCCCTCCTCGAAAGTGACTCGAGGGAGGGTAATGAGATGTGTGAGCCATTTATGTATGCCAAACACTTTGCATACATGTCTCCGCGACATTCACAACCGGTAACCGGTATAATTATATCCGCGAGTCTTCATTATCGTATCATTACCAGACCTAACGTTACATTGTAACGCACAATCGTGTTAATTCGATCAGACGGGGCGACACGGTAGTTGGATTTCCAACTAGGGGAAACGGACGACGAATCTGCAAGTTCACCTCCTGCAAAGAGAGGGAGAGGTGCATTACATTAAAAAAAAAAAAAAAAAAAATATCGACATGATTTCACTGCGTGTACGCCACAATCGCGGAGGGATACTCGTGGTCTCCGCGGCACCACCGACTCCCCTCCCTCTGCCTCTCTTCCTCCCTGTCGCGTCGAGACGCCGGAGACGCGTCTCTTTGGAAAAAGAGCAGCACGTGCACCGTAAACCGACCGTCTCACAAGCTGTCACTCCGTCGAAATTTGTGGCCGGTAAGCGGAAGAGGGACGACGAGAGACGGACGGGCGTTTCGAGCGGCCGTCAGATCGCGCGGAGACATGGTCAAGCGTGGCCAGGCGATCGGCGCTGACGCCAGACGGTCGACTGCTTGCGCGCGCGGTGCATTCGGTTGGTGCGCTCGGGGTCTCCCTGCACACGTCGCATGCTAAATATAAAAGCACACCACACCACCGCGGTTTGTATGCCTACGCCATCTTGCATGGAAGAGTCATTTGCGTTAGTCCTGCCCACAGAGGGCAGCCTGGCTCCGCCTCCGGTTGCCGGTTGTACATAAGCAGAACCATCTTTATTACCCTCGGGCACTAACCGTAAAGGAAACGAGCCGAAGACCGTCCAGTACGGGAGGGAGTGAGAGAGAGAGGCCTGATGCCGTAGATCGGCGTGGACGGGTAGACGAGCCATGCATTGAAGGAGAAAGAGAGAAGGGTAGGGTAGGGAGAGGGAGAGAGAGAGAGAGAAAGAGAGAGAGAGAGAGAGAGAGAGAGAGAGAGAGAGAGAGAGAGAGAGCCGCGGTACGTCTCTCCTCTCGAGATCGAGTGGCCGTTTCGTGGATCGGCTTGAAGAATTATGGTATAAAGTGGTGGGGCATGACGGTGCCGTAGGCATAGTTTGTCTTTATAACGTCTGCTCGGCCAAGGTGGAACTTCAAACGAGCCGCTGATGGTTTCAAGTGGCTGACCGGGGATATAAATTCACGGCCCACCTCGCTCGCCCGTTCGGCTCCTCGCTCTCACCATCTCTTTCCATCCGCGGGGGGAATCTTCGCCAGCTTGTTCTCCTGCCCCCATGCCCTGCCTCTTCTACAATCTCTCTTTCTTTCGGTCCATTTTGCTTCTTCTCGCGCCGCAGAGAGTCGGGATCTCCTTCTCATCCGGTCCCGGCTTTCGTTCCTCGGCTTTGACCGAACATACCGAACGTAATCCGCATTTCTCTCCTCGCGAAGCGCATTTTAAATCTAATAAACTTTAATATTTATATCGCGGGAAAGGAAAGAGAAAGTAATATTTTTATATTATTCGATCGCACGTCGAAGCGTGTCTCGTTACAATCATAAACTGAATATTAAAACTAAGTTGATGTGTAATAATATTAATATAAAAAAAGGCATACTTGAGAAGGCAACCGGTGGGGGAAGTTGGGGTACTTTGAGACACGTGGTCAACGTGAACCATCACTATATCTAATAGATTATTAAGTGTTACAACTTACAACCTAGCGAACAGCAGTTATATTGGAATTACTAGCTGGCCCCCTAATCTAAAGTAGCAGCGTGGCACACCGTGTCATAAAGTTAAAAATTAAAATGAAGATTTGGTGTGTATCGCTTACAGCGTAAGGTTACTATATAAACTTTTATTTTACAGTTAATCTACTTCACAGATTCTTAGCCGCTTTTTGTTGCATGCAAAAGTAAAATAGAACTTTAATGTAGTCTATGTAGCAAGTGTCATATGGTGTACATTTTTATAGCATGCGATAAAAAAGTAAAAATAGCGATATCGGATAATTTTGAGATAGTTCGTATAATATTTTTTATAAGTACTGCATTTTATATTCTATTGTTTTTTTCTTTCAGAATAATATTATGATGAGTGTACATTATAAGTACATATTATTGTGAGTAAAAAATTTTAAACATGTTACATATTTGTATTGACATTGTTACAAAGAGCACAAGAATTAAACTTTGTAATAAATTAGAATATAATAAATTAATAAATATATATTATAATAATTGTTATATAGACTATTTTATTGTTAATATGTCTTAAAATACGAGAAAAATTATTCTCTTTTTCTAGATTAACCCTCAACTACGTTGGCTAAATCTAGCCTACACAACTACACCTGCGGGGTAGTTTTGTACCCTACATTTTTACGCGTCCTTCTGGTGAGATGCTGACTGGCACTGAGAATAGATGGAAGCGTTGTTTGTGCCATGCGAAAAATATTTGCGTTATTGTGTACGTTGGGGTACGTTTGTACCCCGCTAGTATAGTTAAGGGTTAATAAACAAGTATATCACCTTGCTCTCAACATGGTTCAAATTACCCTACAAAAATCTACGGGAGACCGGGGCTAGTTGGTACGCTTTTCTTTAACGTTTTTTTTTACATGTAACTAATAAATGGAATACAAGCTGCAAAAGAATTTTTCAATAGCTTATACAACATAAAAATAATTTTTTTACCTGAATAGTATAATTAATTTTGTTGCACCAATGAAAATTATAAGGCGACTACATTTGTAACAACTAGCCCCATATGTTAGGTAAGTTGTTACAGTACTGGATTAAGTTCTGAAGATTCAGTTTTTGAAAGTATATATTTAATAAAGAGAAATAACAGCATGTGACAATGTGTTATATTACATTGTTGAGTGCATAATATAGATATAATGTAACTGATGTTTTGTATTGATCGGTTGTGATATGTAATAAGAGACGTAAAATTAACAGTAAAATCTTACATAATATTAAAATATTTGTCGCTGTGTGTGTTGCGCCGAGGTTATGTGTTACATCGACGGAATTTATCAAAATTATATGTAGAAAGCTGTAACAACCTACCCTATCACAACCAGTCCATATTTAGATATTTTGATTATTACTTGAGCAAAAAAATGTTTTAAGACATTAACATAAATGGAAGTTATTACGTTTAAAGTAAAGACTTTAAAGAAACAGTTACAATTATGATATAATGACCAGATTTATAAATATAACATTTAATATAGGTATCACTGATTTATTTTACTTTTGGCTGTACAAAACTAAAAATATTTTTTGTTGCTTTTTGTGAAAATACGCTACTCAGCCTGAAATAATTAATTGAAATATCGCAATGTTTTTGCGAAAATACCATATTTTATGCAATATTATCTTTTGTCACTTTTACAATAGTTACCGTGTACCAACTTGCCCCATGTATTAACTAGTTCCGGTCTCGGTCTTTCCCGTCTCCCCTACCTTCAAAAAATTTGTTATAACATTAAACTCACTATAAAATAAACGAAATTTGTTAGGAACACGTTGTAACAAACATTTGGCATTATAACTCAGCGAAAACAAAGTTTAGTTATCTTTAATAGTTTTTAAATTATTTTGAAAAAGGCTAAGGATCCAAATTACCCCAACTTTCTCTGAAGAAAGTGGCAAATTATAGTTTATCGCCGTCGACCTCTCGTATAAGCTCGTATCTTTCATATCTGTATATATCGATAGTATACATGTCTGTTCGGGTAGGACAAAGTAGATAGCTGAGAAGATATGAGTCAATAGCAATAAATCTATTGAGGCGAAAACATAAGGAAAAAAAGGCAGACGGCGCTTCTTTCCTAGACGTGCGAAGGATCAAGGCGGGCTATGTAACCGGAATCTTATGGAAGAGCCCGGTGTCATCGATACCGCAGGTAGCGTAAAGAATAGAATAAAGACGCGGTGACGTCAAGTCGATCGACGTAAATGGATTCGCTTCAAAATTCCATTTGCACGCGGCAGAGTGTTGCGGGCAAGGTAACACGATGTAGTTTACTTAATATTTTGCAGCGTCAGTACACAGCGTATTAAGAGGAATAACGTATAACCGCCTTAGGTACTGTTTGACGTCACGTACTTAATCGAGATGATTTTAAAATTTATTATATCTAGCGGGGATATAATAATTCCTTGCTCCTGTTTTTCCTCACCGCGATAAAACGCGACGACGTTTCGCGAGAAAACGTGAAATTTTACCCGACGTACTCCTTCGTACGTGTCTAACGTACTCGGGTACTATCGGCAGGCCGTTAGTTGACAAAGCGCCATCATTATTCAAAAGGACGCGGGCCCGGAGGGCATCGGAGCAGTTTTGTAGCGGAAGACATTGGACAAATGGGGTTGTTCCGTGGACAGGCAGGTTATCTCGGTCAGTCGTCGAGTAGCCACCCCACTAAATCACTCAGTTCTCGCCCTCCAACCCGGCGAACCCCACCGTTGGCACGCTCAATCACGATAATGTCTGAATACTCGGACACGGCGTAGACTTTCAGACTTTCCTGAGAGATTGCTTTCCTCCGTCTTCGCGTTCACGTTTGATTACGTGAAGGATAAAAGTTCGATATTCCTTAAAAGCACGAGAGTTTTTCGAGTCGCGATAAGGAACGCGGGCCAGCGAGGAGCAAGTTATTTGCTTGCAAAAAATCAATGTATAACATCGTTGCAAAATTACGAAAAATACTTTACTTACTCTTAGCGTCTCGTTCTTGGACGTGTATCAACGACGTGTGCAATCGTTATTTATTAACTCTAGAATTGCCTTCCCGCTTAAAAATATTTGTCTTATTGTCGTATACAGTCGTACAAGTCTCCATTTTCAAAACGACGACTATTCTACCGTGCATGCTGCAAGGCAGCAGGCCATCGATAATGAGTCTGCATACATTAAGCGTTGAACGAAGAAAAATGACTAGCGTCAGATAGTATAAAACGCGTTAGCATATTTATTACGTGCTAATGAGTGTGCATAATTCTACAAAGACACGTTTTACTTGTGCCTTTATATCATCTTGCTGCTGTTTCACAATGCGCCTCTCTCCGGCCAGCCTGCTTCGATACATACTTAACTAGGCGTGTAAAATTATAAAACATTAAGGTTTTCCGGACGCTTCGTTATTGATGGCTTGCACGCGAGTGCGAGTGCTACACTTGGTTTATCGTTTTATTAACGTCACCGACAGCAACGGAGAGGAAGAGGCAATAGATAACGAGCGATAATATATATAAATGCGATAATGTACGCGTGGATTCGTGTAGATTTCTTCCTCTGAAAAAGAACGCGCGCGCGCGCGAGCGTTTGAAACTCTAACGGGTCGAGATAACTTTTCGGCGGGGCGAGCGTGGCGAGCAATAAACCATCCGGGCGAATCGCGTGGTTTCGTCGCGGAGGCAGAAGAAATCCAAGAAGTAAACTAGACATTTTTGCGAGCGGGAGAGAGAGAGAGAGAGAGAGAGAGAGAGAGAGAGAGAGAGAG
>NW_020213872.1:514518-515475 GCF_003070985.1 Temnothorax curvispinosus | reverse complement strand
AGAGAGAGAGAGAGAGAGAGAGAGAGAGAGAGAGAGAGAGGGCGAGTCCTCACTCGGGGTCGGCGTGGATTAAGAGGAAGGCCGCGATGTTTCCGCGGCAGAAGCGGCTTGTTTACCACGGCCGCTATTAGCTCTCCGTCCAGCTCTACGAGCCGGCGGAGAGAGCGAGTCTCGAGCAACGGGTTAAAGACAGGGATATTGCTTCCCTTTGTGCGCGAACACCGTTTCCTTCGTTTATTTATCTTTGTCTGCCAGCCGCCGGCAACGCTCGCCTCTCTCCGGCTCTTTTCTCCGGCTGTTCCATTATTCCTCTGTAGGACAGTTTATGTTAGCGCCCGAGACGGACCCTGCGCTTTGAGGTCGCGGTTCTGACTCGTCATCGTCGCTATCCGAGGGTATACGCTACTGCCTCCTGCCGCCTCGGTTCTTTCCGCGCGTATCGCATACGCACGCACGCGGCTCTTCTAAATTCCCACGTACAAACAGCTGTCTGTATATATAAAATTTTGTATATCACCGCTAAGCGTATAGCCGCTTTGAACCAACGCCAAATATTACGACGTTAACGAAAAGAGGTAGGAGGATTTTTTGAGGATTATTTACGAAAGCGTGTTCCACGTGAAAAGAGGCATCGTTCCCGCTGTCCCTATATTCAGACTTTGATTGTTTACGAAAATCTCTCCGTCGGACGTTTCACACGCTCGCGTAACGATTATCTCGTATAGATAGTAAAGTACAGTAGCGCGAAACTAGCGAAACGCTAATAACCATAAATCGCGTCGCGGAAGAAACGGAAATTAATCAGGTGGAGTGGTGAGACCTGGTGTTATCAGCTTTCACATCAACGCCGCGGTTTTGCCCGGCCGAGAGGACTGAGAAGGATCCCCCTCAAAGTCCTCCTCCTCCTGTCCTCCTTCTCTCTCTCTCTCTCTCTTTCTCTCTCTCTCTCTCTCTCTC
>NW_020213872.1:495388-514418 GCF_003070985.1 Temnothorax curvispinosus | reverse complement strand
CTCTCTCTCTCTCTCTCTCTCTCTCTCTCTTTCTCTCTCTCTCTCTCTCTCTCTCTCTCTCTCTCTCTCTCTCTCTCCCGCGAACTTGGGATCGGGGGTTGGATCGTGTTGGTGGAGTTAGAATGGATTGTTGGCCTCGGGGGTGTAGGTGGCTACGTACGAATTGAGAAGGGGCGGGTTTCTCTTTCCCGCTCCCGCCGTCCCGTCTCCTTCTCTTTCGCGTTATCCGCTCCACTCTTACCCCGACTACCTCGTAAAGTGATCGGGCGTTTATTCGCCACGCTGTCGGGGACAAAGTGGGCTGCGCTCCCTGTCGACTGCTGCTATTTGTCTTCCGACAAGGAAACCTAAAACTACGATCCTTTTTCGGCGCTACATGAACACTATGAAAGGTTAATGCGGATATGGCACACGATCGGGCATACTATATAACGCCCTGTAGGACCGAATGTTCACTCCCGGGATATTTTCAAGACGACGTCGACCAATTTGTATATGCTTTTCCGGAAACTCGATCGCGTACTTTATGTCACGAGCCATTACTGTCATTACATCCGACTAATTTCGGCTGGCATCAAATGTTCGCGTCACAACTTACAACATTATTTATAATCATTGATTTTATACAAATACATCGAAATAAAATGTAATACATATGACCGTTTATGTCTGAATCAAAAGAATTTAATTTCTCGCAGTTTTTGACATCATTATTTGCGGTGAGCTATATGCTCACGACGCGTAGACCTAAATTCGACAGTTTCATTGTTTCGCAATGGACCCGAAGCGTCAAGCCGGAACCACAGGCTCATCAACCTCGAGGGCAGACAAGGAGACAAACGAGGCACCACTAATTGCCGCTATCGCGCGGGTGCGATTCTTCACGAACATTTATCACCGAAGGAAGTTTTGGGGTGTGCCTCCAGGCGAAAAGTTGAAAGAAGGGATCTGGAAGACGAAGCTCGCTGCCTCCTCGGGACCTCCTCGTTTCTCTCTCTATCTCTCTCCCTCTCTCATTCTCTTTTTCAAGAACGGCATTACGAGGGAGAGATAGAGAGAAAGATGAAGAGGAAGAGCGAGCGAGAGAGAAGAGAGATAGATAGATAGAGAGAGAGAGAGAGAGAGAGAGAGAGAGAGGAGAACCCGGATTGGTATCGAAGCGATATATCTCGGGATTGGCTTCGCAGTGGCGGATAGTCTGCATCGAAGCAACGATAGGGGAAAGGGGTGCCACCTTGATAAACGAGCCCATAAATAACAGTAACGTCTCCACCGAAAACTCGGCCGGGTAAATGTATATCCAGAGCCAGCGGCAGCCAACGGCAGCGCGGCGGAACAGCAGCCAGCGGTTGAGGGAGTCACAGACTCTTCGGGTGGTGGGGTAATTTAAGATCCTATTGAGATATTTATGGGATCATAAAGCGGAACTGGCTGCTTCTATCGCCGGCAGCCATGCGTGGAGCCGCGGTCCCGCGAGCCTACGGTAGTTTGTATCTTTGTTTATAACCGCCTTAGCCGCGCGCCGTGCTTCATTTTATTTCGGTACGCTCGATCAAGTAAGTCGAGAATCGTCGGGACGCCCGGCACACGATTTATTAAGAGACGAGTGGATCGCGGGCCGACGACGTGACGCGTCGTTTCCACCTTGTTTTCGATCACTTAAGCCCGAGTCGTGAATGCGATATACCTTTCAATCGGATGCTCGCGTCCACTACGTTCATCCAGATTTCTACATCAATTTCTCAAGCGAAGAGCAGCGTAGGCTGGCTGATTAGATAGGCTGATTTAGTATCGGAATATTCGAGGAATATTCGAATCTATATATTATGAGCAGAACGTCTTTAGAGGATCGTTAATCGTGGCATCGCACAATTTATACCTTTCCACTATATTTTGCCGTGAAAACTGTCCAGCTGCCATTTATCAGATATATCGTTGATCGCGCTGAAAGAGAAGTGCAACGTTAATCTGCGCGGTATGCGTATCGTGACGAGCGGTAAATTGAGTCGAGAAAAGCCATCTTGGCAACACTGCTGCCTTCATACGTCACTTCCATCGAATCGTTCGAGTAATTCAAGAACTGCAGAATACGTGCCAGTGGAATTTTTATTACATTTATTACAATGTGGTAAGCTTAGCTGCGTAGGTTGCCATCGGCATCGGTGATACCTTCTCTCCGCCTCGTTTCGCCTCCCGCCTTCGCGTAAGTGTAGTCGAGAACGCGCGCGCGTGTGTTGGTCCGTCACTGATTTACACGTGACGCTTTGTAGAATTGCCTATTCAGTAACGTATTAAAAGTCATCCGTTCTGCAATCTGTGGCAGTAACGAATGCGATAACATCGGAACGTGAGAAAAGCGCTGCATAATTACTTGAAACTTATACCGCTATTCATTCACGATAATGTCAGTGTTTCCTACGCGTCCTCGCGCGTTACGTGTGAGAACGTACGAGAATGCGCATCGCATTATAAAATAGCTGAAGCATCGCGCCATAAAAATGTATAAAAACTACATCAATTATCCGATACGTTTGTTGTCAAGATCGTTGCGTTTTATAAAATGTCAAAACTGATCGTATCGGATTTTCCGAATATTTTAGTATATTTAACTAAAATATGTAGAAAAAAACTTTTATATCTCTTGAATATCTCTGTAATTAGATACGAGACTAGAGATGGCTCATTTTTGCCAGATATTTGTAAAGGAATATTTTTACAATATCTTGCGTAGTCAAGGGAAGAGAAAGCGCTCCAACATGCTGAATGTTGAATCGTGTTTTCGGTCTTTCTCTTCCGATATCGTTCAAAGGCGCCATGGCTATCGCGTCGAAACTGGAAGAGGAGCCGAAGAGAGGCGCTTTACGGTGGTAAAGAGTGTTTGTCCGTGTGGGCTTCGTGTTGGTAACGAGCGGATTATACTCCTGCCGTGGTATCAGATGGTCCCGTACCTGGTTCCATGGTTGTTAATTAGGATGGATGCCCACGCCTTGGGCGACTTTTACGAGCGGATACGGCGCGAACCGAAATAGCGCATCCAATGTTAACGCGTCTACCTTCCTTCGGCGAACTGCCGCTAGCATCTCGATAAGAAGAAAAACACTAAAAAGAAACGTTGCAAGGGGTCTATTTAGAATTATTTAGATGAGTTCCGAAAATCAGATAGCGCGCCGTAAAGGCGATCGCGACCTTTTAGCTCAGACTCGGACATGTTTACAATTTTGCCGAAATTGATGTCGCGCATAATTTATCGTGCCATCCCGCGGGTGGTTATCTGTTTCTGTAGTTGCCTCTCGAAATAAAATATTACCCCAGAAAAAAAGGGGAACACAAAATTCCGTAATAAAGATCTCTTCAAATCGCTACTGCAAGACTAAAAGATTAATATATATATGAACGATATAAATGAGATCATTCTTTAAGCGTTTAATGTATCAAGATAATCGTCCAGGTTTTTTAAAGATAAGATATGGCGCTCTCTCTCTTAATTGATTCAATCCTGAGAGTGTGTTTCCGTGTAACGTTGCCAGAAAAGTTAGTAGAAGCTGCACATTTCGTGACCTGACGAAATACGTCGCGGATAAATAAGATGCATCGCTCTGTGAGCCGTTGCATCGGAGTACGCATAAAGGAAGATCAATGCGACAGCATTGTCCGGGGGGCGGGGGATATATACGAGGGATTTTTGCGAATCGCGAGGTACGAGAGGTAACGCGGCAGTAAATCAGCATCAATCGTAATTTTTAATCCTTCGGCAGATCGACGAGCCGATTCCATTCGACAGAAGAAAGAGTAACGAGCGAGACGTAGGTATCCTACGGTATGAAAGCGCGCTGCTCGTCCGTAGTAAATCAACTGCACCATTCTAATCTCTGTTGACAGCGACGATAATGGCCGGTGGCTACTCCGCCTGCCTAAGACACTTTACTCTCTTCTGATTATATAGATTTACAAAGGTTTGGTGTTTAAGAATTAGGCGCGGTTTCCTATGTAAGTAAGTTTTTCGCGCTGAATCCGAATCTGGCCCTAGAATTTGCCTATTACGTCAGGTCTGAGATAATCGCATTTAAATGTGTCAAAATAGGCCATTTTGCTCTCTTTCACGGGAGTATTGCAGAGTGAGAAAATTTTCCCGCACATTTCTGTCAGGGGTATTTTTTAGTACAATTTTTTTCCTTCAAAATCCATTTTCGAACGTTCACAGACGATTTTTTATCGCCGAGATACACCAGTTTGAAGTTAGGAGAATCCAACGTATGGGAGGTAGGGTACCTACTCTTGAGGTAATGGTCTTCAAGAACACATTTTGACACATTTAAATGCGATTATCTCAGAGACTTGACGCGATAGGCAAAAATTATATAGAAAACGACTCTTCATTATCAAGCACCTTTTAAGACCTCTGATTTTATAGACCTGCATTATCGATCACATAATAATTCCTTTTCGATTAACGTATAGGATCAATTTTCCTCGCTTCGCTCAACGCGCTTTATCTTATCTCGGTTTTAATATACGTATATATCTATATATTTCTATAATTTACAATAGGAGAACCCATCTCTGACATATATTAGTGTTTTAATAATATAGATAAACACACGCGAATTGTATTTTTTTTTTCTACGTAAGCAAGTAGTCCGATTGAAAAGCGATTGTTAGTTTTCTCCTACGAAGGAATATTTTTTCATTGGTTTCGTCGGGCGACTTGGCCAGAGTTAAATCGCTCGGAAGATCGACGAGGCTGCGAGAGTAACGAACGAGGCGATACCAGGCGTATCCCTCGAATGAAATCGCGCCGGCTGTCCGTAGTAAATCAACTGTCCTATTCCAATCTTTGTTCGCGGTGCTGGCAACAGCCAACGGCTGCCGCCTGCCCGCAGCCGTCGGCTCTATCTATCGACGCAAGGGGGAGAGAAGTAATCTGGTGAGTCGTAAAACGTGTCAGAATGTCCAACAAACACCTACTCATTAGCCCAGGTAGGCTGGACCGTGGCAGGCGGGATTGCACAAGCACGCATTAACTCCGTGTGGGTAAGTTATGGTCCAGGGAGAGCATAATTCACCCGGAGCCAAGAAAGTGTGGGTTTACTTCGCTCGGACCTGCTCGTGTGAGGGCTTGGCTCCTCGTTATTTTATCGGGTGCCTGCCGGCTCGGCCGCCTCGAGAGTCGCCCAGCTAATTGAAATCCACGTTCTTAAATTCGGGAAAAACCGTCGCGCCGGTCCGTAACTGGCGCGAGTAACTTATTACTCGCCTCGCGCAAGACGACACCGCCACTGCCCGGTAGCGGGAAAGTTCAAAGCCGACGTGTGACGGAAAATCAATTTCAATTCGGTATAAAGCGCTCTCTGCGCAACGGAAAAACACGGGGACTCCTGAAGTCTAATATAGACTTCGTTATTGAAAATTTTTAATGAGCCGAACCTTCTCTCGAGCCGTAGAAATCCTGCCTAGCCGTCGTAAATTGATGAACTTAACGAGCGCTGTGGCGCGAAGACGTATCGGCTCGATCTTATTCAGAGAAACGACAGATTTGCGTTCCAGGCATGACCGATAGGTCGATTAGGGGGAAGAGTTGGCGATCACCAGTTGGATCGATTTCCAACAGGTACACACGCGTGTGCCTTTCGCGAGGGCACCTCTCTCGCCAGGATATCACGGTGCTCCTTTATCCGGCGCTGGCTACACGCGGAATGTACGCCTGTACGAGTAGACGGGGAGAAGCTGGGCGCGCGCGAACGCGCGCTGGTGTAGGTGAAATACAGGAAGCTGCAACAGCCACGATGGCGCACCCGCCTCGTACGAGGCCAGATAGACATCTTCGCCAACTCTCCCGCCGCCGTCTAACTAATTGGCTACTGAATTACTGGGCGACATGACCAGTTATTGCTTCGTACCTCACCTCGACTGGATATATCGGATTCTGGATCTTGCAGTTCGAGGAGTACAACCGCGTATTCCCGTACGCCTCTACCCCGTACGCTCTCTCTCTCTCTCTCTCTCTCTTTCTCCTTGTGTTAACGACGATTCGTTCATATAGCGTTCATCGCGAAATCTTCATCTGTAATGGAGCTGATCTATTTTGACGCGCCATAGATATTTATCTTTAGGAGGTACGTTTGCGCGGACTCGCAATTTTCACAATGGTTCCAATAATTTTCTCCGCCTTCCTCTTTTCTCCGTAATCTATTTTGTGATTATCTTTAAATTACAGAACTTGTTGATGTTAAGCTTGCAATAAACACTAAATTTAAAAAAAAATCGCGAGACATTTATATGTCAACCATAATATTTAAGAAAAGTTAATACAGCATAATTTTCTTCGTACAGAAAATATTATATAATTATATAATTCAGTTAAATATAATTGGGTGCGCGATCGGTCCTGTACTGGGTCTTTTGCAACTGCCGAACGCGCAATATAATTCGGAAACGTTTAGTAAGATTTCTCTTTCGACGTCCATATGCGAGGGGGCAATATTTTTAAATGCGCCCGATGAAAAATGAGGGGTTGTGAGAGATCTATCAGTGTGCCCAACGCGCAGACTCGTTGTCTCCTCTATACGCGAGCGTTTCCGTGCGGCGAGTTAAGGTACCGGTGCAAACCGAGGTACCCCCGGGTGATATACGACTTTGTGGGCGCTCGCGCGATACGCCGGCACTAAAAGGCTTAACGAGCATCTTCGTACGCCACGGCAGTCCAGAGTAAACAGGACGTGGCTTATCTTGTCACGAAAAATCTGCGGAGGAAGGCTTCCGCGCGGGCTGACTCTTATTTTTCCTCCCTCTATTTTTTTTCCCTATCCTCCTCTTCCCCATTTTTTCCATAATGCCACGGCAAACACGGCGGCGCGGCGACGAACGGTCACGCCGGGGGATCCGAGCTATTTCGAATTTTCGTTACGGCGAAGACCGATAAAAGTGTGGCTACGGCTCCCTCGGCGTTAACGTTAATGGTTATGAGATCTTGATGTGTGTGTTTAACGTTCATCATCTCAGTGCGCAAGATTCTTTAATCTGTTTTTACATCCAGGCAAACCTCGCTCTTAACGCCCTCGCAGCGTGTTCGGAATTTCAATCGCGTTCTCATTAGTGTAACAATTTTTACCGAGGAGTAACGAAAACGGTTATACTATTTATCAACACAGAGTTCGATGAGCATCTCGATATTAAGACAATACGAGGCGAATATGATAGCAACGGCGGCGAAAAGCGGTTATTTATTACGGCCTCCAATTAACATCCGGATCGTTACCTCGCCACCTCCCGCGTTTCATCCACTCTATCGCGCCGATAATTATGGATCTTTACAGGAAATTATTAACTCGAGCGCTTCATTACCTCCTAATGAAGCAACACGTATCGAGCCGAGTCGCTGATGGAGATGTCGTTCGGCTAATTGCCGTTTTACCTTGGCGCGTCAGACGCAGCAGAGCCGACGTTGTCTTGGCATTTCGAGTTACGGTTACGCCCGGCGACCCTAACGCTGGGTATCTCAAAATCGAGGAACGAACGATTATTTATTACAAACAGAACGAAAAGGAGAAAGATGTACGTCCGTAATTGGGAGATGCAGAGGAAAGATAAAAAAAGTTTTAACGTAACCCAAAGAGCGACGCGAGACTTCTTTTCTCACGCGAACCCGCGCGACTCATTAATGTTTCTGTAAATTATCTCGCGATACGCGCGAGACGGGCCGAACGGAGTGTTTAAATCGAGTTTCCGCGGATGCGCGTAAATTATTAGCCGAGAAAATATAACGACGTACATATGTTGCCTTTCTTGTAACGTTGCGCGCTTGTAACGCGCGTAGTAAATTGTGCGGTAAATAGTATGTAACGGCGCGCAGTAAATTGCCACGGCCATATAATACTGCATTCGACACTCACACAAATTTCTCTTTCGCCCACTCGTGGAAATGTCGATACCAGTAGGATGCTTACGTCACGGCGGGAAAGTAAATTACATTAAAAATTTTGCACGCCCGCCGGGCGCTCTCCGTTTCAACAAGCCCCGGCAAATAGTTAGCCGCGCGGCTTCCATTTTGTCGATGTTGTCGATTTCAATTGCAAATATCAAGTGCCACTTTTTTTATCACCACGAGCCCGCACTGCAAATTACGCAATATCCCTCTCTTGAGCGTATAGATGTATTTCAGTTTTCAGGCATTTCACCGTGGCGATCAATATGGGCAGTATTATACCGTTCTCTCCTCGCGCGTTAGCACATTCCTCTTTTATTTCAGCTGGAGAATTTATCAGGTCTAAGATTTTATGGCGTTATACTTTCTCGGTGCAGAATTTATTTCGCGCTAAATTTACTATTGCTAGAGACCTATTACTAGCAAATTGCTACCAGTACAAACAAATTGATATCTCGATTAGGCATATAACCGCATATAACAACATTAATCCTCTTGCATATGAAAAGATATGCGGTATTCATAATAGCCTCGCAAACAAAGTTGCTTATTAAATATCATCGAACGGGCAGTAGTCTTTACGATTTCGCTTATGGCGCCCGTTTGACAGGAAAGCGGCCTCTCTGACTTTAGAACCCGCTACATATTATCGGATTATTATTAATTTACTTTAAAGTCCTTCGCGCCGCAGTCTCGACAGTAGCGTCGACGCGCGAGAAACGGGCATATCGAGATACGAAATGGCAACCACTGTCGAGCCACCTGTGCGTCAAGCTTGGGTGTATCCATGTTATAAATCCGGCAGATAATGACGACATGTTTATACTCTTCATTTGTATGCTAGGCGAGGAACTGTTCCTGGCCGCACACCGAAGCCAGTCTGACTGCTCGAATGGTTGGCTCTCTTGTCCCGCAGTGGCGTAGCTACGTTATTACTAGCTAACGCTGTGCAACGAAAATTTATGTATCCTCGGCGCTGTACGATGCATTACAGTTATTCTCACGTATAGCCGGGTCGTCGTCTACTGCAGCAACCGCTGCGCAGCGACAAGATCGGATACCGCTAAGACGTTCAAATGGAGCCGTTTGTATGGATGATGTCTTAAGTTTCTACTTTTTTTTTCTCCGCGGCGAGGATTCGTTATGCTAATGTTATATTTGAGTTACATCTCAGTTATATAACGGCCGCTGTTCTATCATCGCGTTGTGTTGACGCGTCATGAAGACGATTAGTCCGAATCTCCTTCCTGTTACCATCAACCTTTCTTGGAATATCGTTAACATTTCGAAGATGTATTCGAAAATGACTATCGCATTAGTCACTGACAACGTGCGGGCTTTAATGTGGAAGATAGCTACAATCTTTTGTAGATTGCTAAGCACATATTTCAGTGACACGCGGTAATTTAGAAGATACATTTTATAGAAATCATCTATGTAACCAATCATTTCGAATAAACATTAATTGTAAATTATAGTCGGCGTTCCGCGGATAAGAAAGAAATCGACTCCCGAGAGCGCGAGAAATTATTTTCAGCTAATCGCAGTTTATAAATCTCGAAGACGCGGAGTCGGTGGCGAACCGAAAACGCGAATCGGCGTTTTCGATTCCACCTCGCCGCAACCGCAGCCAAAACCGCAGCTGGCGCGCGGTATATCTGGTAAGAGAGAGGCTATTTTTTTCTCCACACACACACACACACACACACACGCGCGCGCGCGCGCGCACACACACACACACACACACACACAAATGCGCACCCGTAACACTGGCGACCATAAAGCACGAGATTCGTGCCTCGGCGTAAAATAGCTTTATTATACAAAATACATGCAAATTATCTTATTTATGGTTATGGCCGCTAATTATATTGCGTGCTTATACACAAAATGTCAACGTGGCCGGGGCCGCGGCGCGGACGCGTAATACGTTTGACTTTTTACGAGGCAGCTGGATGCTTCGTATATACGTAGGAAGGGGGGGAGAGGGGGCCCATATACGTAACGTATACATTTACTCGCTTAACGATCGCAAAATACCGACAGTTACGCTCGCTACGTATCGCAATATGCGAACATTACCGGGAACAATATTGCTGGAGGAAAGAGAGAGGACGCATAGATGAAGGCCAGACGCCCGCCGCGAGTAATGCCGTATCGTTCGAAAATTGAATATAAGTGACGAGTAGCTAGTAAATAATAATGATTAATATCTCGGATCTTGTGATTATCTCTGCAGCATTAATATTACTGCCTACATAACTTTTATGTTACATGCATTTTTTACACACACTCTTTCTCTCTCTGTCTCTCTCATACACACTATTATAATTTCGCCAATATATTGCACTAGTAGATAAATAACATATTCCTTTATATATCATTTTGCAACACAATATCTCGAATATGAATTATTTTTTATCGTAAAATTATTAAAATTATAAAATGCTTACTACAGTTTAATAGAGTTGAAATCGATTTATTTTGAATAATTTTTCCATTATCTTCTAAATGTTATCTTCTCGCCAGATCCTTTCATTTAGAAGATAATGAAAGGATCTGGCGAGATAGGTTTAGAGAATAAAAATAAGTTCAGGTAGGTCCTCTTTCTCGATTAATTTTTTCACTGTGCTCAAAATTTAAAAATTATACAAATGTCAAATTTTTCAAGGATTTAGGTAGACAGTGAGGTTGGAAGCTCATAAATAAATGCGAGATTTAACATAAAATCGTATTATAAAGTTTTCAACCGATGTTATTGCACAATTTCACGCACAAGGCACTACTTATTAATGGGACTACTTACGTTTACATTTTATATCCGCGGAAAAACATTTATTAAACGCGTGCGCGCGTATCACGGCTGTACGAATGTCGCAACGATCGAGAGAAAGGGAAAGGAAACTCTGAGGGTACATCGTTGTATTATTCGTAACATATTTTCAACATTAACTGAACATACTTCATACTTGTCTATAATTCATTATTTCTGAATCGAATGCTATTTAAAAAAAATGAAATATTTCTAGTTCGTTACGTGTTCTCTTAAGTGGCGTGACCAGATGCAAATAGCCTTTCGTAACTTGAGGCGAAACACTGTACGCTCGCAAGGTTGCTTACATCTATATTTTATCTTTGCCGCGCGTATTGACATTTATCAAATCCATCATTGATAAGCGTATAGATAAAAGTCGAGAAAAAGAAAAACACGACGGGTCGCGCGATTATCTTTGATTCTGAATCCGTCTCTCCTTCACCCTCCTTTCCTCCTGCTTACCTCGGCGCGATTAATAACTCCGTCACGTCGTAATTATGTATTCAGACATGCGGCAGTGCGCTTAAGTTAAGAGGTTTTTCTAATTCGAACGTCGTCGTATAAATGATTACAAATAGGCGATCGTCACGCTGCTCGAATCTACCTCAACGCTATTCAAGATTGCGATAAAAGTGGCGTTTTAGACGCGTGTACAACAAATATCTTTTTTTTTCCATTAGAATACGATTGTCGATTACTTTCGCGCAGACCGCTAGCTTCGCAAAGATCTGCCTCTTCTGATCTGATTCTTCAGCTGTTCGTTCAACGATCGATTCATTCAACACAATTGTGTCACATATATACGATTTCATACAAGAATCGTTATAATATTTGTCATGGAAATAGCAAATATAAAAACTTTATTGGTACCGTAAGGTGATGAGTGAGAATTCAGTTCAATAACAAATTTCGTACATCTTTTATTGTCTGATAGCGCGACGTCTTACGGGTCAGGAAAGCTTATTTTACACCTTTTTGGCTCACTTTTTTTTTTATGAAATACGATTGAAAATATAAGTGTCGCATTCAGGTCTCGCGATTTGGCGATCGTGCGGGCTGAAGGACGGATCGCGGCGCGGCCGTTCCGCGCACCTAAACACGCGAATAAAGATAAAACGGATACGAAAAGTAAACATGGCCGAGAACCAAAAGTGCATTCCGGGCTTCGAATACAAAATGTGATGGTTCGGGGTTCGGGTATCTAAACGACCCGCCCGTGCGACCCGCGCCCCCGATGGAAACCAGTATCCGATTTTCGATGCGCCCGCACAGTATACGCGGTCATGCATTCGAAATGCACGAAATAATACGTCTACCGACCAACAACGGCTCTTAAAATATACCGGCGCGAGGCGGCCGCGGCAGCCCGTGCGCCGATCGTTGTTGGATCGCGGCCGAATGGGTTAGCGCGACAAGACCGTCTGCGCGAAATTTACAACTCGCTACCCCGCTCGCTCTCGCGCTCCAATGGCACGCCGTTACGAGAAATACAAATGGAATATCTCGGCGATGATTTGACTGCGCGATCCATCGTTGTCGCTCGCGAACGTGACATTCATTAACGAGTGACATTTCGTAACGTCGTTAGCATGCGAAACGAGAAAGAACTTGTATCATATAGAGATTTTATCGTGATGATATCATGACAAGTAACCGAGACCGATCTCTTTAATATTTCATAATCTTTAGCCTGCAGGCGATATATTAGGCGAGAAATCTCTCTCGCTCTATTTCATTGTCAAAAATATATTTTTTAAATTCGAGTAGATTGTAATACGCGACTGCAAACACGTCGTTCTATTTTTCTATCGATCGTTTGTATTTCTGCAAAATTAAATAGACTAATAAAAGACAAAGAAATGAGAAATGACGCTGAATTTGTCGTTTTGTCTTTCTCATCGAATGATCTGGAAGGACAAAATGGTTCGTTTCTTAAGAGGGGAGCCTCATGTAAAACCTGAAAACAAGACAATTTTCTGGAATTTTTTTTAAAGAGACATTAAAATGAAACTTATTGAAACTTGGGTAATGGTTTTAGCAACATTTGTAGATGTAAGAAAATATTTTTTCATTGCAAAATTCTTTATTTATAAGTAGCAACAAAGCCTATTCACAATTGGTGTGCAGCATTGCGCCTGCAATTAATCACTGAATCAAAAATACAAAATTTTTCTACTTTTATTATAAGTTACCATTGTCGGTAAACCTATTTGTTCAGTAAAAAATGCAAAATTAAAAAAATAACAAAACTTCAAAAAAAAAATTTAATTTTTACGGAAAAATTTTGGCTTTAATTATGCAATAAAAGTTATTTAATTTGATAAAATGACTAAACAAGTAGGTTTACATACAATGGTATTTAGTTATCTACATGAATGCCAAAAAGCAAGTCGATTGGTCGAATAGTTTATAAGAATCTTGCACACTAATTTGAAAAACATGGTTTTGAGAAAAACGCGTTTAAAGTTTCAAGTTCTCGGAGCGCGCGTTTTACTTGCGTAACGCTCAGGATCACTTATTTCAAATTTGAATTTCGCTCTGGAACTTTGAGAACATATTCTAGAGATATTATACTAATAATTTATGCAATACAACTTTTTTCGATTTTTTTGACCGGTTACATGAGGCTCCCCCCTTATAAGTTGATGCTCCTGCGTTCTTTCGGACGCTATTTAAATGCCACGCCAAATGCGTAGCTCGACAGAACATTCGCCAACCGTCGTTTATACAATTTCTCAGTGTTTTACGCCAAGTAAGCTTCTGATCAAATGAAGCGTCTCGGTATTCTGATCATTCTTTGCGTGCTGAGCGCTGGGGAACAAGCGCTTCGAGTGCCATCTTCTTATAAGAACGGCGTCAAGTGGGGAATCGGCACTAACGTCTTTTATGTCGACATACTGGCCCGCTCTAACGATCAAGTTCAAGCTGTACCAACTGTTTACAAGAAGAAACTGGTTGCGTCAATAGCTAGAAGAGAGCCAGTCGTAGCAGCGGTTTACAAAAAACCCGTACTGGATGCCTACAAGAAGCCTGTCCCAACTGTCTACAAAAAGGAGCTCATGCAGAACATTCGTCAGCAGCAATCGGTAATATCGCCAGTTTTCAAGGTACACTCGGTGTACTCAGATAATTACAAGAGCGAACCCGTCGTGCAGAACGTTTACAAGCAACAGGCTGCAGTGCCAATTGTTCGCAAACCGTATCCGGCCGTGTCGAACGTTCACCAATTTAAAAGCCAGCCGATTCAACCAGTTGTACATCAGGAACCGCTGCTGTTGCAAGATTCACAGAAAAAGATGCAGCATTACGTGCGGAGTTATCAAAACAATCCTCATCAACCTGCGCTTGTTCGTGGCGACTTACATGTAATTCCGCATAATTAGCCGTTTCTATTTAACTTTTCCCCAGAAATGTGGTTTAACATACTCCGAATATTCTTAGCATTATCGTGATATTATACACGACAAGATAGAATTTATAATAAGCCAGTAATATATTCGCAGAGAATGAATAAATAATATCGCAAAACCAAATCGCGGCAAACGTCGTTTAATGCGGTCAGCGTTATTTCGTTCCCGATACATCCTCCAGCTATTATCTATTTTCTACAGTTCTGCTCCGCTCATGTATCACATTTTTTTCTATCTCGCGGGCGATGATGCATTCGACGTGATTTCATATCTCGCGAGCGTGCCCACCTCTTGTCGATAATCGGCCGCGCTGCTGCCTGTTAGATTTAACCGAACAACGCGCCGCAAAAATTTCCAGGATTCAACCGGTGAACCCTTGTTCTCGGCCCGAACGATAATCGGGCCGTTGCGGCGTGTCGCAGCCCGAAAGAGGAGATCACAATGGAGTTAATTAAACATCTCAATAGCAGACACCCGCCCGAGGGTGATTAGGCGTGCTGCGACGTGGCGCGGCGCACACCGACGACGCCGACGGCTATTGTACCCTCCTCCCCCCCTCTCTCCTTACCCGTTCCTCTCTCCCCGTCCCCGTGGAGAGAGCATCGAATCTCTCCGAGCAAGGACGAGACGTTGAAGAAGGACAGTCGTCCTGGCGGAGGCGGGCGGCGAAAAGGAGACGAGGATAGCCAAGAAGCTGCGGTGGCGGTGGAGGCGGCGGTGGTGGCGGCGGTGCGGATGACGCACGTGGAACGAGGAGGGAAGAGAGACATGCCGGCGACATACAATGCAGGTGACAGCTCGCGCACCCCACAGGCCCTGTCTCATCTCTTTTGTTCCTGGCGTTTCGTCGGCTTTCTTCCCCATGACGGCAAGACAACCGTGGTGCGGCTCGGCGGCGTGGCTCGGCTCGTCTCGTCTCGTCTCAGCCTTGTGTCGCACTGAAATTGCTCAAATGGAAACGAGTGTGTCATTCTCACTACGTTCGCCTGTCACTCTCCTTGCTTTCTCTCTCTCTCCCTCCTTTACTCACCCTCTTCCTCGTTCCTTCCTTTTCTCTGTTCTCTCTCCCTTTATATCTGTCGCGTTTCTTGCTCATTTAAAGGTCCGCGTGCTCGATTCGAATTTTACGAGTCTGTTGATGCAGCTACGCGTTAAATTTGCCACGTCTTTGCGAATTTATGCCAAACGTCAGGTTCGAATTCCGCGCTGCCTCGCGAGAACAACAAGAACGCGCGCGCGTCCACGAAGAAAAACAAAGTCGAGCATCCAACTGGGAAGTTAGAAGACTAATGTATCGTATTAATCAAAGCGTAAGCGCGAGTAAATAATCGTGAATAGCGGTGACATTGATCATGAGCTAAAAAGTGAAAAGCGTTGGCGCGAATTACTGTCCCCTCGCGATGAAAGATAGGACAAGGTGAAGAAGCGGCGAAAGAGAGAGAGAGAGCGAAAGAGAGAACTCGAGATAAGAATCGCCCGGCGAGCAACATTCATTGCCCGACGTAGTAGGTGGCGTGTTGGGTGAGGTGTAGGTGTCGTGATAAACAGGCGTTACTTTCAGGCTCTCCCGCAACAGACAAACGGGAGGAAGTCTGGTTCCTTGACTTTCCCGTTTGCGAAGTGAATGATGATGATTGCCAGTTATTATGACGGACGCGCTTCCGCTCTCTTATACCCATCCCGATCGAGTTGAATATGGTTCTCTCTCTCGGTGTTAAACGATAGCCCCTTCATTGCCCGCAACTATGAAAATAAAAAGCGCTTGCCTTTAAAGAAGACAGGTTTAAAAAAGGGAGAGAAAGAGAGAGAGAGAGAAATCGACGATAGACGGCGACGCGATAAAATAAACGTCGTAAGCCTGTCGATCGTGATTTACGTTACGTCTCTTCGACGCCTGGCGATTTATCATCGTACGTAAATTTACGATTACGACAAAAAGCGCGATGAAATCTTTTTATCGCCGGGCAATGCATCGGGCAGCTGCGCATAGCTGCCTGCTTCGTAGGTGTGTTTACCGTATGCGCGATGTAGAAAGTTGCGCGCGGAATTTATCCCGGGCCGCGTTGCGCGTGTGGAAACCTCTCCGATATACTTGTACACGTGGTCTGTTAGACGCCAGTTAAAGACAAATGGGCGTTCTAACCCGTGGCGCGGCCGTTTAAATGGAAACCTGTAATTACAAGGCAGAGGAGAGATGTATCTTTCTTATCCGCGATGGCTGAAGGCTTACAAATTATAGTAAGCCAGAGATTGTTCCGATACAGAGCGTACACAGTTACACGCACACAGGATAGACGTTCGCGCCCTTATCTAATCGTTACGCTAATGCAGGAAGAGACGAATTGGTTTACTTAACCCATCACCAATTTCAATTCTATACGATGCGTATTATTCTTAAAGATATATTTTTTTATTCAAACATTTCGACATATTCCTCATCAAATACCATATCGAGTAATCTCCGTCAAAATAATTTTAAATTACATTTTTTAGATAGTGTCTAGTTATGATCCATTACGTGCTATACAGGGTGTCCCAGATTTTTAGTACTAACTTTAGTAGTATCTATATTCTATAAACACAAATAAGAAGAAAATGTTACATAAATTCATAAATATAGGTCCCAAAATGCTTTATTAGAAAGTTATTGCAAAAATATGAAATATAGAAACAATTTCACTTAAGTTTGCATTTTAAAATGCCACCTGCCCATGTCAATACAAGTCATACATCGATGTAATATTTATCACCTTAGGAATATAAAGACTGTGCAATGCGACACTCTTCTATTAAGGAACCTTCGTTGATATTCTCTAACAGAGTCTTTGTATTCCTGCACACAACCATATAATACACAAAATGAATATTTATATATTCTTTGTTTGTGAAAACTTGCGGCATTTTGGGATAATAATCTACAAGATACTGCTCGTTACTAGTATAGAGGAGACCGGGGCGAAGTCGTCACCGAGGCGGAGTCGTCATTGCAATTATCTCGAAATCTGTATGTTGTGTGAACTCGCCATTAAATACTGTAAACGCGGCTTATGGTGCCCACGTGACCAACAGAGTTGAGTGAGGTTATGTACCATGTTGTGATTCTTATCGAGGCAAACGTGTTTTCAGAAGTCGAAAGTAAAATTTTTTGCGCGTCGAAAATTTGTAATATCTTAAATATCATTGTGTCTCCGAATCTCAAAGTAAAGAGTAATGCATGCTGAACACGAATCCAGTAAAGTTTTTTTATTTTCATTGATTTCTAATATTTTATGAGCGACCAAACTTGAAACATTGTGTCCGGGGCGAACTCGTCACCAAGCTAATATCATGGAGGCTTCCGGCGAAAATCAAAGTCAAAGAAGCAGCAGTAGTCGGATTCCGGCGAGGACTTGGATAATATGTGCTGCGTGTGCTCAGAAATGACAGAATAGAGCTGACGAGAAACGTGCGAGCGTAGGGCACATAAGCGTGTGCGCTTTTCTTGTAACTATTTTCCGCCATCGTGTTTCCGTTTTTCTATTAAAAAATAATTAATAAAATGTATCCTATCATTTTTTATGATCGGAATTATGAATTTTCATTTAAAGTTTAGTCCGAGAATGGAGTGACGACTCTGCCCCGGTCTCCCCTACATACAAGTTTTTATGATCACTTTCAATTATTTCAAATAGTAAACATGACTAGAAGAAACGAATAAGATAAACATCATCAAACGGCGTATCACTTGTGTATACGACGTGTCATCTATACATATATCAAGATCGTTATTACTTAATTCTTCAATACGAAATTCTAACTTTTGCTTAATAAAGCAATAACTTTCTAATAAAGCATTTTAAAACCCATGTTTAATATAGGTATAACATTTCTTTCTTATTTCTGCTCATAGAACATATTTAACATGGGTTTTAAAATGCTTTATTAGAAAGTTATAGCAAAAGTTAGAATTTCGTATTGAAGAAGTAATAACGATCTTGCTATATATATAGATGACACGTCGTGGTAAACATCCCGTTTAGGGGACCCACCTCCGATGGCCTTAATCTTGACATATGTTGTCAAGGTCACCCTCTTGAGTGACCTTCAGAAGGTTTTAGTCGGGGGTCGCTTTTGATTAAAAAGTTATAAACAAAAAAAGTTTGAAAAATATAGCAGCTATTTTGAGTATTGGAAGGCATAAATGACTAATAAATATGTCGAAATAATTCACGCATACACTTTCCACGCGAACCTAGGTTCACCCCCACCCCCCGTTTTTGTAGATTAGTGACGCGCTTTAAACAGTTAAATACTTTTAAATGGCGTCATTTAATCTAAATAGGTTAGATGACGCTCTTTAAAAGTATTTAACTGTTTAAAGCGCGTCATCTAACCTACATAGGTTAGATGACGCGCTTTAACAGTATTTAACTGTTTAAAACGCGTTACTAATCTATATAGGTTAGATGACGCGCTTTAATATATATATATATATATCTGAAGTTAATCTATATAGCGATTCAAAAATTATGAGATACATATATTTTCTGTTCTGAGAGAGACGAAAAGCAGCCGCGAACAGTGTTCAACATTGGTCGAGTCGGCAGAGACAGAGATTCGTTAGCTTTTCGGTAGCTGATGAATCACCGCTGTCATACGCCAGGTGCCGTACATCAGAGAACGCGAGAACGCCGTTCCGCGTCGCCGCGGAACGGCGATGTCACCGCGCGGAATCCGCTTTTACACGCGTTCCGGGCGAGCAAATTACGCGCGGGGGTCTCTCTCACGGAGAGACCCGCTCGCGTTTTACGCTTCGACGGACGTAATTCTCGGGATTTGCAATGGGGTGAAACTCTCTCTCTCTCTCTCTCTCTCTCTCTCTCTCTCTCTCTCTCTCTCTCTCTT
>NW_020213872.1:453821-495288 GCF_003070985.1 Temnothorax curvispinosus | reverse complement strand
TCTCTCTCTCTCTCTCTCTCTCTCTCTCTCTCTCTCTCTCCCGGCTCCCTCAAACGTAGAGCCGCGCCGCGCCGCGCCGCGCCGCGCCGCGACTCTACGCGTATACGTATGTATTATTTTCGCGATGGAGATACGTCGCATATATTGCCTCCTCTCGTCACATACCGTTGCGTATGAGTGCGCGTGCAACTATTGTTTTATTTTTCATATGTGCGCGCGCGCGCGTTTTTGCGCCCACCGTGGGTTATCTATGTTACACGATATTTGCGATATCGCGCTTAAATTCTTTTGCCGCTCCGATAAATATAAATTAAATTCAAAATGCCGCGGGAGAAAGATTTCAACGGTCGTATAAAAAATAAACATGCGCATGTGGAGGAGTTAATGTGTTGGATATCGGAGAAGCCTCGAGTCCGCCGGAGTGCCAACTTCTCATTAAAGTTGCAAACTCTTGATGACACACCGCGCCGTTATTGCCAGGTCGGTCGTATGTCATGCACGGGCCACGTGCATGCGTCGCGATTTGGATACGCGTGTACTATATGTTCCACGCGCAATTGCGTCTTGCATCGCCACGCGCATGTACACGCGTATATTAACAGGCGCGGCCGGCCGGGCGTCTCTCTTGCACGGCTCGTCTCTTCTCATCAAAGGCCGACGTTGTGTCGACGCGCCCGGGAATATTCGCGCACAACTCACCGTATAAACAAAATTTACCCATGGACAACGCACGTGCGTTTGTCATATTTCAAAAACCCTACCGCCTCACTCGGCCTGCCGCCGCCGCCACCGCCGCCGCGTCGTTTCCCCCCTTCGCGGCCCCTGCGGCCGTGTCGACGGTAATTTCAGCGTTGCGCCGCACCGACTTTAAAGGCCCCTGCGTCCTGTAAAAAAAACCTCCGACCGCCAGCGGCTCCTCCCTCACCTCGCCTCTCGTGTGCGCGCATAAAAAAAAACAGCTGTTAATGTCTGTTCGCCGAGAATATTTCGTTAGCCGCAACGCGCGATGCGAGATCGCGTAGCGAAATGGTGGAAGCATGATGTATATGTGCACATGTGTCGCAGAGAACGCGAAAACACGGTCGCGTCACGGTTTTTTTTTCGTGATTCAATGTTGCTCCACGTGAAATAATAAAAATGATGTCCCGCTTATTGCCCTTGAGTAAATTTCGCTGTCCCGACACGCAGACTTGCTCTCTTCACGAAATTGCACGAAATTTCCTTCCCAACGCAAATTGAAAAAGAGATAAGTGTATTTATTTACACTACCGCTCAAAAATATTTGCCACCCCAGAAAAAATGGAAAAAGTCTAGTTTTTTTGCAGTAAATTTAATTTAAAGAGATTATTGCAAAGCATGTACTCATTGCTACCTTATACAAAACTAATATTGGTATCCCTTACTTCCTAATTTTATGTAATTATTTTGCTTACGGAAAATCTCAAATAATAAAATACATTTTCGTATATCATCACGTTGGTGTATTTAGAAACAAAAAATCAATTACAAAATTAATCAACAGGGCCAAAACTGTGTAAAGCTGTAATAAAAAAATGTGACGGCCAAATTAATGAGGCAAAAATTTAAAATAATGTTAGTTTCTTGTCAAATCACTGTTTAACATTGTTTAAATAACATGTAACTACCTATGTAATAAAGACATGTAGCAAATTATTGGCCTTTTCATCAAACTGTCATTAATAAACTCATCTCTAATCAAATTTCTTTAAGGTAACAAATTGTTTTTAGCGGTATATATAGTGTAAGTATTTATATTTATATTTATATAAGTATATTATTTATATTATAAGGTATTATAATATAATTTATATTATATTATAAAAAAGTAGGGTAGACCGGGGCACGTTGTCACACATTTTTTTCAATATTTTTTATATTTTTTACATGCAATATTTGAGAGTACTGTGATATGCCAAAATTTCGAGTGAACTCTCAGCTTCAATTGGACAGTATCGAATTTTGTGTGATCACCGACATGTGATTGTTACTCTACAGTTGTTACATAATAATAAATAACGATAGGTCACGGGGCACGTTGTCACATCAAATGTAATTGCATGCAAAATGTTATCCAAACTGTATTCAACGTAAATATCAATATATTATAGTGCGCTGCAATGTAAAAAAGTAAAATCCTTCACAGAAACATTTATTTTATTTCAAAAAAGTACAAAAAGCACGAAGTTTTCGTCTTAATCTAAATATAAGAATTCCACTCGAATGCGCAACTTATTGATACACATTTTTTTTTTATAATCATGTCAGTGATTAAACATAAAATATTTTTACTCGTTATCGTCATCCGAAGATTCGGAACTTGCCCCATCAAATTCGTGACAACGTGCCCCGAGGGTATTTTTTTACTTCAAACAGCCTCATGGCCGACACGTTTGAGATATTCATAAGGTTAGGTATTGCACGCGGTAGGTAAAAGTACATACTTTAAGATAATACTAGATTTTTCGCTTTCTCCCCAAACTCACTTAGGAGCACCAACAGAACCCCATAAAACCCAATTTTCAACCCCATAACAGCCATTTCCATAAAATTAGTAATCTTTTGGTACTAATTTCATCAAAATCATCAACAAAAAATTAGAAAAATTTTGGCACTGGTTTCAAGAAAATCGATCTATTAATACAAAATTATCCATTAATAAAAAATTAAACTTATCCTCCAAAAATTAAAACAAAATTTGGTATTGGTTTCAAGAAAATGGGTTAATTAATACTTATTATTTCTCGAAATTTGAATAATTTTCAAACTGGTTTCCAAAAAATCGGTAACGAAAAATTATCTATGAAAAAATTCAGTTTGATACCTCAAAGTTTGCGGAAATTGGAACAATCACGTACACTTTTTTTAAACAGAAATCGGCAACCCTTTTAATATTAACAATTCTTCTAATTTTATTACATTTTTTAGTTTTTTCTACCCCTATTTCATATATAATTGTTTAAGATTTAAACAATTTTTCAAAAAATTTAAAAAATTTTGGAACCGGCGGTTTCCAAAAAATTGGTAACAAAAAATTATACACTTTATGGCAATCCCCGAAAAATTCTACCCCTACTTCATATATAATTTTTTAAGATTCGGTCCATTAACAAATGAGTTCACGGAGAGACAAACAAACAGTCGGGTTTTATATTATAGTAGTTTTCATAACCGATTTTTATGAAACCGGTTTCCAAAAAATCGGTAACAAAAAAGTAAAAATAAAAATAAAAATAAAAATTATTTAAAAAATTTAGCTTAATATCTCAAAATTTGCGAAAATTAGAGTAATCACGTACATTTTTTTAAACAAAAATTTTAAACCTTTTTATTATTAACAATTTTTCTAATTCTATTACATTCTTTAGTTCTTTTTTTACCCTTACTTCATATACAATTCTTTAAGATTCAGTCAATTAATTCCCGAAAAATTGGATAAGTTTCGTAACCGGCTTCCAAAAAGATCGGCAACAAAAAATTATACACTTTATAGCATTTTCCAGAAAGTTCTACCCCTGTTTCATATATAATTCTTCAAGATTCGGTCAATTATTTCCCGAAAAATTGGAAAAATTTTGGATACCGGTTTCCAAAAAGATCGGTAACGAAAAATTATACATCTGAACATATTAGCATAAAAAACTGAAAACCAATCTTTTCTTTGGTTTTCTCTACCCCTATTTCAAAACTAATTTATTTAAATGTGGTTGATTAGACCCAACTTTATACGCAATATAAGGTTCATATACGAAATTTATGAAAACAAAGCTTCCTCTATGAGGAACCGGTTTCCAGAAAATCGGTAACAAAAAACTATACACATCATGGCAGTCCCCGGAAAATTCTACTCCTATTTCATACACTTTTGGTAAAAATTCGGTCCACTAACAAATAAGTAGTTCACGGTCAGACAGACAGACAGAAGACGAACTGGTGTCCAGTGGCAATTAAACCCATCCTCAAAAAATTAATAAAATTTTTGAACCAAAAAATTAGAAAAATTTCTGAACCGGTTTCCAGAAAAATCGGTAACAAAAAATTATAAACTTTATAGCATTTCCCGAGAAATATTCTACCCCTACTTCATATACAATTCTTTAAGATTTGGTCAATTAATTCCCGAAAAATTGAAAAAATTTCGGTACCGGTTTCCAGAAAATCGGTAACAAAAAACTATACACTTTATGGCATTCCCCGGGAAATTCTACCCCTACTTCATACACAACTTTTTGAGATTTGGTCAATTATTTCCCGAAACATTTGAAAAATTAAAAAAATCGGTTTCCAGAAAATCGGTAGCAAAATACTATACACTTTATGGCACTCCCCCGGAAATTCTACCCCTATTTCATGTACCCTTGGTAAAAATTCAGTCCACTAACGAGTGAGTAGTTTGCGGTCAGACATACAGACATAGGGTAGACCGGGGACAAAAGTAACATTTTGAGTTTAAGATTTTATAACAGTTAAAATATAATATTTACATAAAAAAGACCTGTACCTTTAGATGTAGAATTTATTTGACTACAAAATTTTCTTGTGCTGAATTCAGTAATGTAACTAGGAAAAAAGTTATTATTGTTTAAAGAATATGAGGAATACTGTTACAACCGTCCCAACCCCCGGGACAATTGTAACAGCAGAGGGGAACGATTGTATCACATCATCTATAAACAAAATAATGGTTATTTAGTAGGTTTATGTAATCAATCTTACGAATTTTCTATAAAAAATGCAACTTTAATGATAAAATAATTTGTTACATGACAATATCAGTATTTTTACATTATAGCAAACAAAAACAAATAATACTGTTTTCTCAACTGAAAGATTATTTATAATCATATATATTTAAAGGGTTAGGTTAAGTTGAAGTTGTCCCCGAGCAACAGGGACAATTGTAACGCTACAACTATTTCCAGGCATTGATGTTACAATTGTCCCCTAATGATATTTTATGATTCGAAGTAAATTTTTTACATAAATATTTGGATGAAAGTCAATCGTATTATGCAAATCATCAACATAAATAATCACTAAAACATATAAAAATAAAACCTTATACCTTCGGCATAAAGAAAGAAAAATATTTCAGATTTTATGCACGTAAGAAAACTTACTTCAGGAAGGAAAAAAGTAATTTCTTCTCCTGCACACGTGCACGTTCCGCGAGGGGCGGCAATGAACTAAGGAACAAATGCCGCTCTATCTAGCGGATTTCGCCTCGCGGTCATACACACGTACCTTTTATAGTTTAAGAAATATTCACGATGTTACAACTGTACCCTGTTACTTTTGTCCCCGGTCTACCCTACAGACGACGGTACTTATATATATAGATAAAGGTCTATTCTGAAAAAAACACAAGTTGAATATTAGACAATAAAATTTTACTTACGGTCGCAAAAAACTTTCAAGTTGATTTTACGTCAACACGGCTGGAGCAATCTCAACACTGTAAACACATCAAAGATGGGCATACACTAACACGTTTTGAGAATGACGGGTGCTGCCCTCTGGTTATTAGTTTTTTAAATAAAGCCGATGTGACAACGTGCCCCGGTCTACCCTATATTTATTAACTATACAAGTAGATTTATTGTGTATTTTTGCTTACTATTACTGTATTAGTACAAGATGGTATATTCGAAAAGATATTTTTCCCAATCATTTATCTCGTCGTAATGTTACAACGAAATTTTTACAAGTAAAAAATTTTATTTTATTACGTAAATTAATCCCTATCAGTTTGGGAACGATCGAGATAGTCTGAGATAGATACGAGGTATAGCTCCCTATTGAAAATATCCTTGTCGTGCGATACTAATGCCATTATGCACCAGGGGACCGACACGTCGGTGTGGCGTACTTTCCGCGACGTGATTTCTCTCTCGGAATTTCGGAGAACTCCGTTGTAATCGGAGACGACGTCCCGTCTCCGGTACCGAGAGAAGTCGTTCTGGCGTCTCGTCACTCGGCCGTCTGCTTTCAACACGACGCCCGTCTCTCATTCGACGCCAGACGTCGTCGTCTCTCCCGCACTCCCGGACCAATATGTCGACCCTCCACGCCCGCGAAATCATCCGAACATGAAAACCAATGGTGACAGTCGATCCTAACTGTTTCGCGTCGCTTTCCGAATGAAAGCCAAGCACGCTGTCCCAAATTGGCCGCGATCGACGACGTTAAAATCTTACCGACGCCGACGACCCGTAATTTAATGAAAATTTGCCATCGGCGCGCGGCGCTCGTCGCGGAATTTGAACACGCGGCGTATATAAACTCGGCGTATATGCAGAACCCGCGTCACGTCGCATTCGAACGTGTCCTTCTTGAGAGTCGAATTAAAATGGTAAATAGGACTCGTTAATTTGAATGGCGAAACGAGAGTTCGCGCCTCTCGCTTCCTCGAAAGTTTCATACGTCGCTGACATAATAAGCGCGGGGCTGATTGTCGAGGCTGATGGCACTGCCAGGCAGGCAGGCAGGCAGGCAGGCAGGCAGGACTCCGTTCCGCAACGTATCATCAGCCGTCCTATTTTAATAACACGATTTTAGAGAGAGGTTGCCCGCCTCCCTCGACGTTGTCATTACGCGGCCGTTCGGGGGGGTCATTTCGTCCAAAATAATTGGCGGTCCCGGTAGTTGTCTCAGCACGTATAGGGTCCGGGGCATAACGGTAATGGCAGGGTGCCGTCCTCGATAATTTCGGCCATGCGGGGACGTGCGGTGGTGGCCGCGCGAGGAGGACCTATGGGCACGCGGAGATGAAGGGAGAATTAGGCATAGAGAAGAGGCGAACCCCGACGAGAAGCGCTTCTCATGCCTAACCCCCGGTAACGAGCGCCGAGGCGCCAGATAAGTAGAGGGCACCCAGCGCCGGCCTTCGGGAAATAAAATCAGGAGATTGCGGCCGCGCAGTGTCGTTCCCCCCTCGTCCAGGGTCCTTAATGCCACCTAACGCGGGCTGATTTATCAAAGGCAGTGCCATTACCGTATCCGGAATGGCCGTCGTTCGGGTGGACTTGAGATATGTCCGATTATGGACGGGTGTTCCATAAATCGAATCTCCAGAGGATAACGCTTCGGAGGGAACGTCCGCTCGCCCCGACTCGGCTCGACACGGCACGGCACTCGACGCTGCGAACGCAAGACGCCGCGCATGTTTCGCCCGAGTTTACGATCTCGAAGTTATGTTAATGGCCGTGGTATTACGCGATGACGCTTTATTAAGCGGGAGGGGGGGATCCGGGGATCTCCGCCGGGTTCTCATGAAGATGTGTGAACTGACGTTTCATGAACTCAGGAGCGTCCGGAAACACGAGTCCCGGCGATGTCGGGAGCCTCCTTTAACGTCACGCCGAATGTTTTTTTTCGCTCCAATCTCGACGTATACTAACTTGTTTACTCCTTGGAACACGTTTCAATTTAACGGATTTTGGCGGCTTTCTCGACCGCTCGTTTATCAATTGACAGATCATCCGCCGCAACGGTTCGTCCGCTCGTTGAACGGGCGAACACTTATCATCGTCGTATGATGGAGTGATACGATCACGACACGATGTAGCTCGAATAAATCAGCATCGCCACGGCCGCGGCGTTCATAAACAAATGCCCAGCGAAGAGCATTTGTACAAAGGTACGGGATCGCGATTTGCACAAGGGATTTCGAGCGCCAGGACGATTTCGGGGTGGTTCGAGCTGTCGCGATATTGCCGATTACAGGTTGCTGGCAACCGCGCAATGTTCGGCATTGTGGCCCCTCTCTCTCTCTCTCTCTCTCTCTCTCTCTCTCTCTCTCTCCCTCCCTCCCTCCCTCTTCCTCTCCCTCTCCCTCCCTTTCCCTCTAGAGAGGAAAAAAATCTGTGCGCGGATCCGGTCACAGGCATAAAAATGCAGGTCGTGCGCGCTTGCGCACCACTGTTCATTCGACTCGACATCGGTGTTTTATGGACGACAGCTTTGTGTGTTCCGCAGTAGGCATTATTTTTCCTTCTAAACTCCGTTATACCTGGAACAATGGAGAGATTAAAACGTAAAATATGATCTCTCGAGTATAGCCGGCTGGTCGGGGGCGGGATACGCCGAGAGGGAGAAGGAGGGAACGATATGAGGGATACGTCTACTGCCTACGGTATATTTTGGCGAGTACCTGGGGGTCATCTTTTCGGGTCAGCGTCGTTTTCGTCAACGCGCGTGACGCAGCAAGGATTGACTTTGCGATTCCGATTGCGAGATTGACAAGAAAATCGCATTATGTGTCTAATGAGCACGATTCTCGATATTTATTGTCCCCTATTATTATTTATGTCAGTTTTGTCACTGAAACGTTATTTGCGCTCTTTTTCAATTCAAACAATTATTTCTGCATATTGTATTTACACACTGGGATCATAAAACTAATCGCGAAAGTAATTTATTTTGACGGTAAAATAATTTAGCGCACGTTAAAACTTTATACCCGATGCTCGATGGTCTATCGTATATCATCGGACAAAGATAACAATTGCTATTTGTAAAAAGATAATTACTTTTGTCGCGACTGACGTTCGGGGGGACGATTTATCAGTAGATAGAAAATATGAAATTCATTACGACACTTTTCATCACTTGCGATAAGAAGGTAAAAGTGAGATTCAAGTATCAAGCAGTGACATTGAATATTCGTAGATGATAACCGAATCGATATTTACGTGCGAATTCCACAATTCCAAATACACGATTATAAATTTCACGGCGAGAAACAAGTTCGCGCGAATAAATCTCACTTCTAATACTTTAGAACATTGTTGCGATTAAAGAACACGGATTTTCACAGAAAAGTACGCGAATTACTCGGCAAGCGTGGTTATTAACATTTTCTTTCAATCTTGTTTCACATTTTCACGTCTCCTAAGACGTTGATTTTACACAATTGTCGGTTCTCTCGCGTAGATTATTTCTCTCTTTTACCCGCTATACGCGGCAGGCGAAAAGTGCTCCCCGTGATAGACATTGACATTTAGCTCGGCGCTCGGTTTTTGCTCGGGATTACCATCATCCCGCCTGTGTTGCGTGAATATTAAGCAAGTCGTTTAATCAGTAAGCCGTTATTATTGATTGACAGGGCGATAAAGCCATTTGGGCCCCGCGTGTATATGCACGACAAACCGGGATTCGCAGACGATTGACAGACTGTCGCCTCGTCCATCGTCTAAATTAAGTGGTAATCCGAGTCAGTCGAACGCATCATATTTATTATCCAAAGCTGTTTACACGTGTCCGCGTTAATTTCAGCTGCCGGCTTCCATCCGCGGCAAAAGGCGCATATATCGTGCGCCGGATCAAATCGATTTATCATGCCACCGATTTAGACGTGCACCATATCTTACACGTCACGCCGTACACATGTCAAGCTCATCACGCACATCGAACGCCGCCGATTTTTCGCTCGTTATTGTAATACTTTTCTCGTCGATTCGTCTCAATCGCGCACATAATGTTGCAAACGCATAGCAATAACGGCAATAGGCAGGTCAGCTCAGCAAATAAGTTAGGAATAGAATTTTTCTAAATAACAGCGTGAAAAAATTGGATAAAATAGCGAGGGACGTTAGAAGGCGTTTCGTAGACATATCACCGGTTCGTCTACGATAGTTCGCCCCGAATTTCGCGAAAGGCGTTCGACAGCGCGCGGCGGCAAGCCGCGCCGTGCCGGACCACGGTGTGCGCTGCTCTTGTATTTGTCGAATACGAAGTCACGTACCGAATACATTATCGGACCGGTGTACGGTCTATGCATGCTGAAGGCTGAAAAGCAGGCAGGCGCAGCCCGAGCCGGCGACGCTAGGTGAGAGGGCGGCGGCGGGACGGGCGGACGGATGGACGGACGGGCGGGTAACTATATTGATTGTGTAGCCGGCTGACAGCGACAGTGACATATGTCACCGAAGCTTCTCGTTATCGCTGATTTAAACATGAGGCAACGAGGCCCTTGCCGAGTTTGTGCCCCGGTCGGTGTGCTGCGCCGGCAGCTCCGTATTTCTGCCCGCGTGTCTCCGTCCCCTGTTATTATTATTGCCAAGCGTGCACTTCTATCTTCCTTTTTCTCCTTTCCTCTCGGCTTCCATACTTTTTTTTTTTATATATCCGCCACTTCCCTTTTCCCGTTCGATCCATCGACCGGCATGCCTGTCGGAAGCCGGGTATAACGTGACCTCTTTGATCATCGGCGTAGTGAAACGGGTTGTCAGAAATAATTATGAGCCTGCAACACCGTCAGTGCCGTGTGGCCGTCGTAGATGCGTGACACGCGCTCTTTCGACGCCGCGTTATTGGCCTCGACGCGGTCAATTTCAAGTCTTGCGTTTTAATTTTGCAGAATCAAACGAACGCGGGGCGCCGCGCCGTGTCGCGCGCGCGCGCGATTGAAAAATAAACGAACTAATTACGTTTCGACGGATTAATATTTGACACGTGACGTAACAGCGCGATGTAATAATGACTGAAACGTGCCGTTGCAGAACGTGCGCGGCGCGATAAATCTTCATCGAGAGAGAAAACCACGCAGATTCGGGATATAAAGCCCCGGCAAACACCGCAAAACGCGTGCGCCGCGCTTTTCGCACGCGAGAGACGCTGATACACAAAATAGGTTGTATCCGTCCTCGACAATACGTATATAACCCCGGCGTGGCGCGCACCCCTGTCATTCCGGGCGCTCGGTGTATAAGAAGTTAGGAGCGAGGAGGGGAGTGTACGAGAGAGGACGACGGTAGAAAGACCGCTATGATTTATTATCCCCCGCAAATTCTGTTTCTCCTCCGTGCACGCCAACTGCGCTCGCGTTCATCCATCTTTTTCCCTTTCACGGCTCACCGAGCAACCCCCACCTCCCTCTCGCTTCCTCTCCCCTGCCCTCCCTGTCCCACGTCGGATCGTCTCTCCCTTCGCTCTCGCCCTCTTTGTTCCACGCCATCTCTCAAAGTGACTGACTGCCTCCTTTATTATCCGCTTGTCAGCATTTTTACACTTTTATCCGAAGCTCTCCCGATGTCTATTGTTCCCGCCAGCGGATTCGTACCATCACAATACGGTCTTGAAGGACTTGAGCGTGCAGGATCATTGTCGCGGTGTCGTCGGTTTCTGTAGTCATTTGACGGTGTACCGCGATTTAGAATGGTTTCGCGTTTCAATGCGCCGAATCAACCGGAAATGGATCGGTGCGAATAACGAGATTCATATTTGTTCTCAGGTAGCGGTTGATAGCTTGAATATCTTAAGAAGAGAAGCTATAGTCGCTTTGTGACTCGCAGGAACGGAAAGGATGAATAATATCATTCCATGTATCTGCGCCGCGTAATGTATTTTTCTGCAAAATGACACAGAAAATCATTTGTGTCATGGTACTTGAGCTTTGTCTTGACGTTTTATAAATGGTGTATCCCGGCGTATCCCGAGATCCCGAAAGTCATTCTAACATAAATTCCGGAGTCGTTCAAGGTTCAAGTTTGATGTATTAGCAAGAAAGAAGCAGAGCTTTCACTTATACATGGATTTAAAAATATAAATAAATGTCTCATAAAGAAATATGTAAAAAATGGTTACTCAATTATATTGGAATTGATCGAAAAAATGGTTACAGGTAAACTTGTACGTCTCTATTTTGTTGAGCAGCCTAAGAAAGTTCTCATAAAGAAACCCATGTTTCTTCATTTCTTTGACCAACCTAATGATATAGGTACCTACTTGTCAACACCAATTTTGTTTATTGCCGTTAAATTAGAAATTTTAAAAATTCACAATTTATCAGCAATACATTGTCCGAGAAAATTCTCATAGATGAAGTTGTATGTCTCTATTTTGTGGACAAGCCTTTTTAGGAACTTTTTTAAGTTCTCATGAAGAAACCTATATTTCTCTTTATTCCTTTGACAAAGCTAATGGTAGAGTATTTGTTACCTCTTCAATAAAGGGACTAAGTTTGTTTATGGCTGTTAAATTAGAAATTTTAAAAATTCACAATTTACCAGCAATATATTATCTGAGAAAATTCTCATAGATAAACTTGTACGTTCTTATTCTGTTGACAAGTCTAAGAAAGTTCTCATAAAGGTACCCATGTTTTTCCATTTGTTTGTACATTTGTCAACACCAATTTTGTTTTATTGCCATTAAATGACGATACAATTTATGAGCAATATAACAAAGTTTTTTGGTTATCTGTTATTTTTTCGTTAAGTACTATTGTATTTCACTGTATAGTATTGTTCCATGCCTTTCATCTTTCCAATAATGGCATGGTCATCGCCTTATCAGAAAAAGTCCGTAAAAGTAAAAAATGAGTTTATTGCAGTACTTAACCTAAGTCTAACGTAAATAAAATACGTGTTTAACCTGAATGCAAGTATTTCTAATGCTAATATTAAGAAACGCATTTCAATATATCATCTGTGACAACAATAAATATATTTTCTCTTAAAAAAGATATTCTCTCTAAAAAAGGAGCCTATCAATCCCATGTTTTGTAAAGAAAAATAGACTAGCTTTAGACTAGCATATCAGAAAGTAAAACACGAATGTAATAATAATTTACAACTATTTAAAAAAATATTTAACATTTAAATCACACGCACGCATACATGTATATCATGTTAAAAAGTAAAACAGAGTGATTTAGCTATCAAACATTCGAGTGATTCGCAATATCCGTTTCAGATATTGCGAATAAACATCCATCGTTACATAATATAATCATTGAGCTACGCGTGCCAAATATTGTGAAAAGAAAAATATATCTCGTTTGCATAAGGCCAATTAACCTTGCGTTGAGCAGTAACCGTGATATATTGCCGTCACTGATAAAGCGTGGCGTGGCCATATAACAACGATTCGATCGCGAAAAGAGATCCTGTCAACGTAATTTACAGTGGCAGTGAAACACCGCGCGCGCGCGCTACATGTACTCAGCGCGTGGCAGCGCGAATCATTACAAATGTACTTAACGTTTGTCGTCGGAGTTTGCACACCGCAAACATTGTTTATAATAGGAGCACACGCCATTGATCAGACCGGCGAATCCGTTATCGAGAAAGACGGCCGTCGACTCTAAATCTTCATAGCGAGGGGCTCGAGGGGACTCCGGTTGCGGAGATGAAAGAGAACTATATTAGCCATAAACTCATCCGTCAGTGTCAAAACGTCAAAGAGTCGTCTTCGGGATATTCGCGGCACCGTAATGGCAGATAGTTCACGCGGGAGCTACGCTGTGCCAACAGTCTTTATTTTTTTTCCTTTCTTAGAAACTAAATAAGGCAAAGAGATACGATATCGACACGGTAAATGAGACAGGAAGCTCCTAAAGTAATTAATATAATTAAAAAAAAAAAATGCACAGAAAGATAGTTTGCTCTCACAGATCCGCAAAACGTAATATTTTATTCGAGAAATGTATTTATTAAAAAATTTTTTTGACATTTTTATTGATATATTCATCACTGTTATCGACGCACAGTTTCAAACAGTCTGTCACAGTATGAAGTATGACAGTATCCGCTGTCATTAAGTTTTACAACGCGATAAAGTAAAGACACTATTTCAAGGTGGAAGAGAGTTTTATTTTTACGATAAAAGTAAAAGTAAAAGCTAGAAATTACGGCGAGAGTAATTGCGGCGAGAATTATTTCCCCGAAAGTAATGTCACATATCGAGAACTGGTCATGAATTTCTGTGTTTGTGGCTTATACAATATTATAATAGTTAATGATACCGGGAATGTTATAAAGACTTGCAGTGTTAAATTACGGTCCGACATACCTATATGCATTTCTCAGATACTGTTCGGTCGCATTCCTGGGCGAAGTGCTCCCCGGGGTAATTATTGTTTACCGCGGGTATGCGGTCTACGTAGCGGCGTGTGGATATCGTCATAATTCGTCGTAATTACCTTGTAACATAGTTACTTCATCGATCGCTTTATCTTGCTTAAACCGTACTTAGCGGAATGGCCATAATCGCCTAACCGCGGAGCGTTTGAGTTCCAACGAGGTCTGATAGTCAAGCTCTTTAATGGCTCGTATCGCTCGATCCCGTCAAGCGGATGCGCGCACGGCGCGTATGATGCGCGCCTGCCTGGTGATCGCGTAAATGCGTTACACGCGTGAGTGCGCCGTTGGATTTCGCCGAATATGTATTTTGCGCGTTTCATTCTGCGCGCGAATGTATGCCCAGATATCGCGGCGATATCGCGACATAGGCTCGTCGAAACAAATATCAAAAAAGAATCATTCGTATCGATTAATAAAGCTATCGCGATTTCGCTTTAAATTATGCGTCGAGTAGACACGTGCGTGCTAAAAGCGGATAGAAAATCGCTATTTATATCTTTCAGCGATTTGGCAATTTAAGGTTTACGAAAAAAATTTTTTACTCCTCGCGCGTTTAGCGATTCTCGTGTAAAAATATATTTAGAACCGCTGCGTCTCCGGTCAAAGATCAGGAAACTCTTTCACACTGACAGCGAGATTACTCGGTATCGGCGAATCCACGACGCGACATAAAGAATGGCACGCAAACGCCGAGAGAGAGATCGGTAGCTACGAGGCGTTAAGTACCGGATGACTCAGTGCGCAGCGCGGTCGGAGCCGGGGCGATAATTAAAACGCTTTTACAAAACTGTAGGCAAACAGCGCTTAAGTGGCTGTCATTCGTTACCCCGTGGGGCCGCGGCAAGTCGGTAAGTCGCTGAGCGAGCAATCAATCACCCAACCCGCTCCCCTACCCCCGGCGGCCCATTACATTTCTATTTTGAAAGCTGCTTATTAAGCGGGGCCGGCTGGAGAGACAGACAGGTTTCACGGTATAAAATATCGGGTTGCCGTGGTGGCAGGAACGACGGTTCCGTGTCGTGGCAGCTATGGTAGCTGCAGCGCGGAACGGTGGCAGGGGAAGGCGACCATGGCGTGGAGAGAGAAGGCAAGAGAGACTAGAGAGAGAGAAAGAGGGACAGAGCGACGGCAAAGGGGCTGGCGGGGAAAGAGAAGAAAAGGGGGGAGCCCCACGTTGGTCGGACGGCGCGGGGAGCGGGAATGGACGGCTGTAAAAGCGGTGAAATATCAAAGCCGGGATGGGAGCTGTCATCGTCGGGCCAACATCATGGGTGGCGTGTTGAATTAGAATGCCTTCCCACACCCCACGCAGCACCGCAATTCTCCCACCATAATGCCGTCCCACCCCACCATCGGTCGTCCGCGAGCGAGGTGGGAGGGATGACAGGAGAGGACAGGTTATACACCCCGGGTCGTCAAGGATAGGGGGGTTAGGGGGGCAAAGGGGCGAAGGTGGGGGCTTGGAGCAGCGATATCAGAATGGGGTCGCGGCTACCAGCGGTTTTCTCCCCTCTGCCCACGTACACGAGGACGCTCCGTCTAATCGTGTGTGACTGTCGTCACACGAACAGATGGAGCGTCCTTGTGTGCGCGGACAGAGGGGAGAAAACCGCTGGAAGCCGCGATCCCATTCCGGCATTACTGGTTCGAAGGCGAGATTCCACCAGACGGCACCAGGATAGCACTTCGGCTCGGAGGCAGAGAGCGCCAGAGAGCGAGCTGCTGCGCGCAAGCCGTCATTATTTTCCTGGATTTCGTGGTGTACGCGTCGCCCATTGCGCCAGGATACGTGGCCGCGCGACGGTGATCGATTCCCGACGGAGAGGCGCAGTCTCAACGCGGTGTCCTCGCGTAGATCTCCCTCGTTTTGGCCCTCCACATTCGGTTGGGCTCGACGCGATTCAGTTTCGCCCACGCATACGGTGTCTGTGTCAATATCCGTTGTTGGTTTCAAAGTGCAGTGAGATCAATTAGTGGGTAACCAAATGGTTGTGCTCGAGGAAGGCAGTATGCTGACTACTGGACACAATCAGTATTTACAACCGGATTACCTTTCGCCGCTTTCAACTACGGTTAGTATCGTGCTTCGCATTGTTCCTCCTTCAAATTCTTACATCTTTTTTACACCTTTGTCGGTTTTGACCAAAAAGTATGGTAAAAAATATAATTATTTTCACGTTGAAAACGAGAATAAATGCGAGAACAATTAAAACTTTAGAGTCGCGGTGTTTTTCTCCCATTATTTTTCATGATTTTCTTTGTTCGAGTCGCCCATTCGTGTTCCGACGGAACTTGAAGCAGAGGATAACTATCGCTTATCGTTAGCTTCGATCAATATATACCTCATTTTCCGCGATATGTTCTCAATATGAGAGTCAGAGCTGTATCTTTCTGCAATCTTGTCTATAATTCTGCTTTCTTTTGTGTTGTGCAGCTGGACGCGAAAAAGAGTCCACTGGCGCTATTGGCGCAGACATGCAGCCAGATCGGAGCGGATTCGCCCACGAAACCGCTGATCTCGCCTCTGGAAAAGAACTCGAAGGGCATGAGCATCGCCACGAATGCTAAATCGCCGCCGGCCGCAAAAATGGAGCGCAACACCCGCGGCAGTCCGATGGACGGCAAGTCGCTGGCGTTCAAACCGTACGAGGTCAATGTCGTGACGAAGAAAACCTCGGACGAGGGTAGACCCACGTCCAAAGCCAGTGTGCATAGTGTCAGTGGTCAGGATAGTGTCAGTGTCAGTGACAACACGCACCCGGACAAGAAATCGTCCGGCAATCGTACGCCTGTGAGCCGAAAGTCTGTGTCGCCGACCAGCCAAGCGACGGCAACGACGACCAGCGGCACGCCGTCGGTCGATCGGAAGACCCCCGCGGACCGCGAGAAGACCGACGGTTCCCCGCGCAGCGGCCACAACGGCAGCAGCAACAACAGCAACAGCAGCAGCAGCAGCAACAATAACAACAACAATGGCGCCAGTCCGATCATCCGATCCGGGATGGAGATCCTCTCCGGCGCGCACGCAAAGGACGCGAATCTGGCCGCTTACAAACCCGGTCTTCCAGGATTTTCCGGCAATCCGCTGTGCTGTCCGCCGGGCCTCGCCGAGAATCCAGCCTTCAGGCCGCCCTTCGCGGGCGCGTCGCCCTTCTCGCATCACGCGGCGGCGCTGCTGTCCGTCGGCGGTTATCCGTCGGCGGGCCCGACCAGCGCCAACCCGTACTTGAGTTACGCCCGCGTCAAGACCCCAGCCGGGGGTGAGGCCCTGGTGCCGGTCTGCAAGGACCCCTTTTGCACCGGTTGCCAGTACAGCATGCACAGTGCGCAGATCATGATGGGCGCGGGTAGCTGTCCGAGCGGGTGCACGCAGTGCGACCACCAGAAGTATGGCCTGGCAATGGCGTTATCCTCCCTGGGCCCGATGCCGCCACCGTCGCTGTCCTATCCGTCCACGCTGGCCGGCGGCCGGCCCTACGTCTGCAACTGGATCGCCGGCGAGTCGTACTGCGGCAAGCGGTTCGCCACGTCGGAGGAATTGCTCCAGCATCTGCGTAGCCACACGAGCCTGACCGGTGGCGACCACGCGGCGGCGGCGGCCTCCGCCGCGGCGCTCCTCGGCAATCCGCATCCGCATCCGCTGCTGTCGCCGTCGACGACCCTACACCGCGCCAGCGGCGGTTCCTATCCGGCGCCGTCGCTGAGCCCGCTCGGCGCTCGATATCATCCGTACGGCAAGCCGCCGACGGGTCCGCTGCCGGCCTCGCTCGCCGCATCGCCGTACAGCGCTTTCAACGCCTTAGGACCGTATTACTCGCCGTACGCGGTTTACGGACAGCGAATCGGCGCCGCTGTACATCCCTAAGATGGATATATCGCGGGGAGGATGGGAGGGAGAGGGTGGCACGACCTCGTAGGATCTTTCGCAGAGACTTTTTCTCTCGTCCCCCCTCTTCCTCTGTCTCTCTTTCCCCCTTTTCTCTCAGTGTACAATTCGGACAATGTGCAAAATGAATTTAAACGCGGACGAGCCTGCCGTCTGAGACTGTTGTGTAAATAGCCAATGTGTACAATACAGATTTATTTAAAAGAATTCTATATATGTATATATAAATATAAATATATGTGTACATTGAAGATTATGATTAAAGTTTATGAAACAACTTGACAGTGTTAACGTTGCATCGCGAGACCATTCTCTTAAGGAAACATCTATGATACGCATCTCTATTAAAATCCGGTTTACCATGTAGGGGGAAGGATTTACACATACCAGCTGTAAGTTAAATATTGTCGCAACTGCCGGACGAACAAAAGAGCCTTGCTTTCCTACGCAGGATTCAACGCGACTCACGAGGAATTGTCCCGACTGCGCTTCCGAATCCGCGTGCTGTTTCAGTTTTTCCGATGCATCTCTCGTTGTAACGTCACATCCTCGCGTTTCGCAGACGGCGCGTTACGTCTGTGAAAGATGATTGCAAAGTGCGTTACTACTGTATGTTTCCCGACGCTCCGCAAACGCGAGCCTTTCTCGTGCTGAAATGCGTTCGATAGCGCGCGCGCGCGCGGCATCTGTGTCCACGATATAACTGTGATATTACGCTACTCTTTCGAGAAATCGGACGAGGAAAGGATATATTATTGACGAGCGTGTCTAAGATATCTCCGAGACGAAATACTACGTTGTAATTTATTATCGTTAGTTGTGTAAGGCAAGATACCGAATGCCGAGTTGCAGAATAAACGAAAATAAAATTGAAATTCCACAGAGAATCTGTTTTATCATTTTCTTTTCGAAATTCGGCTGACCGTAACTGGGATGATCTTTTATCAGGGTTTATATCCGGGAGCGTATCGGATCGTAACTGCTTTTAACGTCACATTGTTTCACGCGTTGTGTTGAATATTCTAATCAATCTAATGAAAGAAGAACAACACGGTGTACCAATACGCCTTATCCGCATTGTAAATATCTTTTGTAAATATCGTTGAGTTTCCATACCGCTTTAATAAAAACAATGTTTGTAGAATTATTTAATCCTTTCTACCACGTATTTTGCGTGTTTTACTATATTGTTCTTTCGTTTAATCCGACTCCTTCCTTTTTACCGCTTAGCGTTTTGCTTTACCGTTTTCTCTTATGTGTAAACTTTTGCGTACAACTTTTTACAAAGCCCCGATATTCACATTTGGATTATCAAAATGCGCAATTTCTCGGGTATTTCAATTTTAACTTTTGCTCGTTTGCTCTCAAAATATACTAAATATACGTTAACTGTAGAGATATCAATTATTATGACATTTAGTTTGATTCACGTGCTCATATCGTGTTTTTTTCCTCTTTCGCTTACGAGATATAAAAATCAGTCTGCCTGGTTTCGCTGACCTATTACGATCTCCCGCTCGTCAGTCATGCTTGACGGATAATTTATCAAACGCACTTCACAATCTGTCATTCACTGGCAACGAGGCGTAGTTTCTTACATGTCCAAACCCATTATTCGTTCACGTTGAAGCCTCGTAGAGAAATTTAATATATCTTTTTACATACTTTAACGCGTACATCATAGCGCGGGTTCTATTATATAAACAATTAAGATAATTATTTCCGACGAATCGGCCGTGTCTCGAGCTATCCATCTCGAAAACTTTGTTTTGCTCCTTATAGATAATCTTTACAAAATTCTGATTACACTCTTTCATTTATTACTCTTTCTTATCGCAAACTAAATAACTCCGTAGCATTTTACTCAGATACGAAATGATACCATCAATCATTCCATCATGTTGTTAATCACTGTCAATAGTCATACTGATTATGAGTAATCTACTTATCGTTGTATATCTTAACTATGCATCTTAGGAAGTTAACGTTTCTCTCTCTCTCTCTCTCTCTCTCTCTCTCTCTCTCTTTCTCACACACACACACACACGTGCGCGCGCGCGTTTGTACTTTTATTTCCTTCCTTTCTACGTACTTCCTTTGATCTTTACTTTGTAAATAATGGATAGCCCAATCATTAAATTTGACTTGCAATGAATAGCAAAATTATCTACTGCGTCCTTAATGTGACAAGGCTAATTTGTCTACAAGACAAGATAAAAAGATGTGAGACAAGTGGAAAATTCAGTGCTTACAATAAATCAGGGCCCTTTTTCGGTGTAATTACCAAATATGTTTTCCTTTGTTAGAATTCTTTTTCTTTCTTTTGATCCTTTCGCCTGTATAGACGCCTCCCGGCTCTTGTTCAGTCGCAACTTTATTTATTATATTGCTGCGGGCAAGCGGCAAAGTAAAATATACAAATCTTACAGTTACCAAACTCTAGCGACTCAAAGGCACCGGATCTTGTGACAAAATCTTTAAATTGGCGATCCTACTCTCGTCTAACACCGTCAGAATGCGAAGAACTGTGGCGCGCACACGGACGACGGCGAGTCCCAATCCCTGGGGCACCCCCAGAAGAGTAAATTTATTTCTTTCATTACGGACAGAACGGGTCGTGAGCTCTCGGATATCAGCGCTGCAAGGCGGGGCGCATAAATCTGCAGCCTAGCGTAGGGAAGAGGACGAGCGGGGAAAAAGAGACAGCGAGAGGGATGCGGGTGGCAAACCGTAGGTTTCTAGAGTCAGTGGCGCTCTCTCTCTCTCTCTCTGTTCGTTTGCTCGTTCGCTCTCTTACTCTCTCTTTCTCTCCGTCGTAGGGGTGTGGGAGTGAGTCGTGGAGAGAAGGTCCGCTTCATCCCTCCATCGTTTCCATCGCCGGGGTGCCGCGACAGGCGGTGGCAGGCTCAGCTGGCTCAGCAAAGTGAAATATTCGGTGATTTTAACCGTCGGGATGAATGGTCCCGCCCGTATTTCGCCTTTCACGGCGCCCTCCGTCGATTGGAATCCGTGTTATTTCAGGGCGATTATGCGTGTCGCTGAATCTCAATTAGTAACTTGTCGGAGATGTAACCGAAAATCTTTACGCGCACGTCTGTGGTAGTCCTTACTCGTCCCTCAGGTCGCCATTGACAATGCCGGATAATGGCTCGATGTTTCTTCATGTTTTTTTCGTTTTGTGTATAACAGTGCCAAGGACACATGTATATATCGATATGCAAACAATTCCCCCACCTCGCTCGCGCGTTGATAATTATAGGTTTTTGTCTAAATGAGCAAGTGCTTTAGATAGATTATCTTGAAATGCCTTTTAATTACTAACCGTACACATGGCTAATTAACATTTTTATTATCACAATGATAATGTCACGCTTCGTGAAGTTCATAGCAAAACTTTTGTGAAACATCGCACGATAAGTGATTTGTGAATTTACAAATACGTTAAAAATAAAACGTTAGCTTCGATATTTATTTTACTGAAATAAGGCTTTATATTTTTAGTTTACAAGCTTTGAATGGAAATATAAATAACTATGCACGGCACTTGAAATGTTATTGAATATTATAATACTCTAAAAAGTAGAATAATAATGAGATGAATCTGTTTTCTCTGTTCCTTTTTCAACTTATTATTGATTTAGAAAGATCGCGCATTCCTGGAATACTCGAATTTTATATAAGCAATTAATTATAATAAATGTACTTAAAAATTCTTCTTGCAAGGACATCGTCTAGGCTCTAGCATCTATCATATTTTCACTATCTGATAAGTTCAACGGGTCGCGCCAAGTAAAAATATTATATTTTACAGTGTTTTGCTGTTGTGAAAGTTAAAATAACAAGCGTGTATAAAGATGGCGAATGACGTATCACTTGCAATTAGTGAACCTTTAATGTTTATGTCGTGTTTCATAATTCATTGCATCTATAAACCAACGGAGTATATCAGTTCCAAGATTTGCGCTGACGCAATTAGAGGAAATAATGTCGCGCGGGGCTCGCGAATAAAACTTTCCAAGCGTCTACATATTTCATATTAATCGCTACACATTTCATTATAATTCTAACATTACTCATTTACGTTATTTCGTTTCTCCGTACAACCGCGTCGTTTTTACCACAGTCGCTCGAGCACCGTTTCCATTGTCCTTATTTAAGAAACCTACTGTCTCTTGTATATCGCGGATTCGCGGTATAACGTCCAAGTTGCAGAAACGGAAGAGACAGAGGGGGGAAAAAGAAAGTGGTTTTATATTTTACGTTTGGATTAACTGAACGGGTCGCGCGTTTCGCCTCATATTAATTAAAACCTTCAAAGCCAAACGCGCCGCGTTGACGTTAACGTGATTTAACGCGAACCCGCGAGATTACATTACGAATAAACATGTCAATCAGCCGCTCAGACATTTTGTGGAAAATCAACGGCTGGGGCGCGTTTGGCAGCGCGCTCGGTGCGTCTTTTCTGCGACGGACATGTGTCACGATCAGAAACACGTCGGAGTTACACGTACGGCTCCGTATGGCGCGTCTTAGCTGTCTCCTTAGAAGAGCTCCCTCTCCTCCCCCCCCACCTATCGAGTTGAGGTGGAAAATTAGGATATTCGAAGCGCATATTAGCCGATGTTAATAGAGTCCAATCTCGATCGGCGGTTCTCCCCCCGCCAATCTTCTTTCGCCAAAAATATAAGTCTTTCGCGAGTCTGTCTTCGATTTCTTCGTTGAGCTTCTGGGGGGAAAAAAGTGTATAATAATATCACACTGCTCTTTCGCAATGTCTCTCCGATATCCTATTTAATCTTTTTCGCTAATGGAAATAAAAGAAGTTACGGATAGAAGGAATACCGGACTGCCAATAACACAGACACGACTATCAGTCGCTATTTCCGGAGTTCCCACTTTTGTCGCATCGTAAATCACGGTATCCGCTTTTATTACGGCGAAATAAAAATGCCGGTTGTCATCGTTAATTATTTTTTATATTTTGTCGTTGAAGTCGCCCGCGTACGAATATGTAATGTGTATATATATATATATATACATATATATATATATATATATATATATATATATTATCACACACGTATCTCAAGCTGTATTCTGTATGTTCTGTATTTATTAGCGGTTTGGAGAATAAAAGCGCGGTGGACGTATTTTTATTAGGGATGTCAGCGATAAATAGTGACAGTAATGAAATAAGAACCGACGGGCGGAATTGACTTGAAAGTATCTTTTTGGAGATCAGACTGTTGAATTTTGTACACAGCTTGCTTAACTTGAATCTTGCTTGGATTAGTTAACAAATGTCAGGTCTTGTTGACGGCCTGTTTCACGTCGCGGTATCTCCAGCCATTCGTTATAACATTGTGTGTGATAAATGTCAAATTGTCGATAGCATACCGTAAATAAAAACAGCAGACGACTCGCCACGTATTATTTACGATTTCCGTAGTGTAGTTCTAGCTTTTTTTCTTCGTCGCCGGGAATGTCGGAACTCCCAATTAAGCCATCTCGCTTGCTTTCATCGAGAAAACGCTCGGCGTCTATTAAGCGAAAGGCAAAGCCCAGCTTTCTTTATTATCGCGATCTGATAATGCATATATAACTAAACGGTAATACGTTTTATATCACGCGTCGACGTACAAAGAAAAACTCGGCCGCTCGGCCGAATACATACGTTTCGGCGAATACAGTCAGCGGCGTATCTGATTATTTCAAAAGATCTCGCGCGCACGTTTTGTTTATTTTCGGATAGTCGGAATATTCTTTTCCGTTTACATTATCGGGCTCCACACGAGTAGGGTTTACCGCGATATTATATTTATTTGCCGCCTCGCGCTAAAGCCCCGGCAATCTTGGCAAACGACGCGTTGCGTTGGTTTGGGTCTCGACGTCCGCGTCGGTCGGTTGCTACCTGCGAAGAGTAGGTTTCTTTGTCGAGCCGAGGAAACCCGGCTAGTGCGATTAGTGCGTCCCTGAGCGACGTCTATCAGGCGTGTTCTGGCCAGTCTTACGAGTCAGCGCGGACAATTTAGCACATCAATAACAGGCCGCAGATAAAAGCAGCCCATACATCGTGGTTGACGTATCGTTTGTAATAAAACACAAAGGGGGTCTAGCCGCCAGCGGCATCTGTGTACCGGCGCTCCGTTCCGCGCGCGCAGTCGTTCGTTCATTCTTGCTGTTATTAACAGGCCGTACATCGTGGATGTTTTCTACCTACCGTCTCCCGCCGAGTCATACATCACCGTTGAATGCGCGACAGCAAAGAGCAACTATAATTCATCTATAAGCTACAGCCCGATCCCTCCCGGCAGAAATATGGTGGAAGATGAAATCGATAGGTCAAACGTTGCTGGCGTTTACGTCATACGCGCGTAAAATTCAGTTTCCGCTAATCTCATTTCGCGGCTAAATTAGCTTAGACTTTAGACATCGGGATAAAACTTGGAAAGCCTTTCACAGAGTTTTAGTTTTTGCGGAGAACCTTATCCTCGAATGTTCCATTATTATTATTATTAACTTGTTTGTCATTATTTTTATTTCCGATGCTACTCATCGGATTTAATTTATCGCGTCCTTTTCCTCGTTGTTCACGTTATACGAGAGTCTTTAATTTCGGCCGGACGATGCCTTTTCAGAAAGTCTCGCGCCGCGCCATCGCGTAGCGAATCCATTCCGGACACTCGCTAAAACGGTCGCGCCTGTTTTTCTCTCGTTTCGATAAATTGTCCCGCCGATGCGGAAAATCGAGCGGATGCGTAACGTATACGGAGGGATCAAGTATAGGGAATCGATCATGCGATAAACGCTCGAGCTCGGATAGCGAGGACATATTTCGATACGCGTACGGGAGCAAGGAATTGTTCGCTCCGCGAACGATTCGAATAACATATCGCTGAAAATCGCTCCTTTTTCCCCCCTTTTCTTTTTTCGTTACGTCTGTGTACTCAGGATAGATATTATCGCGGCGTGAAGCTCTCAGACATCTACCCGGCCATTTTTCTTAGGGTTACCCATTTCGGAAGAAACGTTAGACAGCTACTACGTTATTTCCATCGATCACGTCGAGCCGAGTAGACGATGTCTCGTGACGAAGAAGTATCGGCGCAAACCCGCCGCGAAAATATTTCTCTCTTTTGCCAACGTGTACCAAAGAGTAGTTTCATATATTGTTCGTGTTTTAAAACGTGTTTAATATTGTCATAATTTCGGTGTAAAATAATTTCACAAAATTAGTCAATTTTTGCGGATATTTCGTATAAGATTATTAACACTGCGCCGAGAGACACCATAAGCCTTTCAAGGTTTTAAGGCACAGTCGATTTTTCATTTATGATTCCCACGGGAATGACTTCAGCGCTTGCGAAGCGAATTACAACAGTTCCGGCCTATGGAAGTATAGAAATCACTTTTTAAAAAACCTTAAAGATGATATATGAATTTTTATAGATTTTTTTGTTACACAGAAATGCTTTCAAAAACCCTTTGGACTTAAGTCCCAAGGTGTCCGAGTGAGTGCTCCAAAAACACGGTGTCACTGCGCAGTGTTAAAAGAAATGCAGTATAAGATTGTTAAGCAATTTACAATTTTAATGGTCTATAAAACAGCTATACGAGCAGCCGTGTTCAACGATCTCTCTTTTTATCACGTTTATCAGTGGAAGATAAGTTTCAATATAATGTCCATAAACGTTTTATCATCTTATTTATATTGATATTAAAATGATAACTTTGAATCATCAGATTGGATTACACAGCCCTCTTTCTTTATCATTAATAAAAATAACCGAAAGAAAAAGGCACTAACTAAATGATTCGTAGTTTAGTTGAAGGATTCAAAATTGCACTTTAGAAAAATAACGACATTGCTGAAGATACGGGGCAGAAGCCAGGTTTCCGGAAGCGCACGGTTCATAGCTGGCTTGAAAAGACTGATCGTCCTTCTTGGGGTTTGTTTGTACCACGGACGCGACTGTTGTGACATAAACGGATTCATTCCGAAGATTTCCCCTCTTTTGCCTCTATGAACGGCTGTCACTCGGCGGCTCGTTTGCCGAGCCACCATCCTCGAAAGAAACTTTAGACGTCTACCGCATTATTTCCATCGATCATGCGGTGTCAAAGCGACAACGTCGTCACCGACGGCCTCTTGGACATCTCTTCAAAATCCCTGATAGAGAGTCTCCCTTTTCTTGCCGCGACTGTCACGGGGTAAACAGTCAACGGCGGCAGCCTATGCCTGAAACGCGGAAAATAGTCGGAGAAGCTAGCGAATTTGTGGACGGGAGGAATGAGGTAAAAGATGGTGAAGAAAGAGTTCACGGGAGCAAGAGACACGAGGAGGAGGAAGAGGGAGGGTGAGAGAGAGGAAGAGGGAGAGAGCCAAGCGCGGCAGACCGGATGATGAATTAGCCGAGATGACCTCTCGCGCGAAATCTCTCCGCTAGCTCTCGCGGTAGGCAGCTCCCGTGATGTCGGCCCCGAGATGATGGATCGCTTCGCGTCACGGAGCCATTCATCACCTCCATCTATCAGCCACCCCTTCACCTTGCTTTAGAAAGCGAGCATTCGACGGCTATCTACTCGCTTCGGATAGTGATTAATGTTGATCGGAGCGCACCCTGTTATTCGACCTCACCTCTCTCTCTCTCTCTCTCTCTCTCCCCCCCCCCCTCCCCCTCCCCTCTCTCTCTCTCTCTCTCTCTCTCTCTCTCTCTCTCTCTTGCTCCCGCTCTCCTGCCATTGGTCTTCCCATCCCGCGAGCATTGCGCGTCCACGCATTCCTGGACGTTGACTTCGTATCAGCCACGTACGTCCATCTTCCGAAATGTCAGTCGACCTGACGAAAATGGTCGAAAGGGATCGATCGCGTATGTGTTTATAGCGTGAGGTTGAGCGATACGTTTCTTCGTATTGAACGATACGGTGCAATGCGGCATAACTTCCTGTACGATATAGCGGTATACTCTCTATAGCGTCTAGCATTTTACATCGCGACATATATTACGGCTTATCGATATGTATATTTCCGCGTTAGCTACAGTTAACTGCCGCCGCGCACATACATTCGTATACGCGATTTCTCTTCTGCGCGTTTTTCGCGAGAATTTATTAAAAAGGAAAATGGAAGAAGGGCACAGCCACTTAAGTTTTCAAATTCGCGATTACGCGAAAATAAATTGCGGCATTGCGGTAAACAAGTTTCTCTTGATCTCAGGCCTGTTAGCCGTAGTTAAAATGGTGGCGATCGGCGTCGCGCGTTACAGTAACAGCATTCCTCGTTGTAAACTTTAACGTTATTTAGACTTGAATCGAGTCGCCGTCCTGGCTATCGGCCAACATTAAGATTCCCGTTCCTGCGTTGGTCGCGGAAACCCGCAGCTCCTGCCTTTGGTAGCTCCCCCCGATGTCGATATGCGATCGCCGAGAATTCCATAAGGAAGACGCGGGAGTTCGCGAGTACGTACATACGAAGGATAACTAATTGTGAGGTCAGCCGATGTCAGGAATTTACATAATACGACAACGGCGCGGCGTAAGCGACCAGCTGAGCGGTTGGCCGCCATTCGCTACGGGACCCAGAGGACGATGCGCGGGAATACGGCTGATAATGTTGTACAGGTCGTATATCGTGGCCTTCTTTAATGGTCGAGCATTAATCTTTTTTTTCCTTCTTCGCCGCGCACGGACCATACAGAAATTCGACTTTCTACGTGACTGTTTTCTACGATTAGCTGACGAATAATTGTATACCTAATAATACGTTATTACATTAATGCCGCCTTTCCAATCGGCACCGTCGGTTTTACGACTTTGACGATCGCGGGATGTGTTGAACGCTGCGAGGTCAGAGGTACGAACTTCCCCCTCGCCGTCCCATATTTCACGTATATAAACCATTCGTGCGTAACGTAAATTACACGTCGTGCCATTGCCATTCCGAAACTTTTGTATAGAACCGTGTCTGGTAATTCAAGTATGTTCGACTTAATCTATCTTCTTTTGCCTCTCTCATGCTGATAATTGTGTTAAATTATTGGATTGGACGCAAAGGGGCAGGGTTCTCTCTCAATTTACATGTATATAGTACAGATGGCCGCGCGACAAAGAAACCGAGTACGTGCGGGTAGGAAACTACACTAAAGCCCCTTGCACAATGCCAGGCACCAGGGAATAGAAATCAGAAATTATGTATAAATGCAGAATAAACAGTGACACCGGCAATAGACACAGAGTTTCCGTCACGTTGGAAATTCTGTGCCTATTGCCTGTTGCCAACCAATCATAGCATTCGAATTTTTTAGGTTGTAATTAACGATTTTTTTTGTTATTTCCTGTTCCTATTGCCTGTTGCCTGGCATTCTGCAAGGGGCTTAACTCTCCTGTGTGTGTACGAGCGTAAACGTGCTCGTGGTGTTTTTTTCACCAGACGGTTGTTTTTAAGTAACCATTAACGACTTTAATTAATCGTCGACTTTTTAATCTTAATTTTGAAGTGCGCACCGGTCTCAAATCGGTCAAAGTGATTAATGATGCGTAAATACGGGCGTGGTAGCAACCGGTTTACAATGTATTTTGCAACATAGTATATAGTGGAACATACCGCGGAGATATAAAAGTTGAGATCAATTTGTCGCGCGTTACTTTTTTCATGGTAAACATGTTTTGATCTATGTTAGCGAAACTGGTTCCGCAACTTAACGTCGCCCGTAAAGGCATCAGAATTCCGTAAATGTCAATCGACGGAAGTGTTCTGGTGACGTGTATGCTTACTGGACATATCATTGCTGCTAATATAATTCAGTTATGATACGTTGTTCAGTATCTCTAAATTTAAAAATAATCGCCCACCCCCGTCGATGTACAAGTCTATAATTAGCGTATTACTTGATCGCAGCATTTAAGGATAATGAGAATAATTATAACTTCACGGGTGTACCACACATAACTACGCGGCAATTATTCCTAAATGTATGCAGAATAATGTCACAAAAAATTGCTATAACGCTCGTTATAACGCTTATTATTACTATATACCGTATTATTACGACATTTAATAAATTTATGTATCCGCGATCTCTCGATCTCTGTCTGCCCTGTCGACCCGACGTCAGTCGCGTCTTTGTTTTCATATAAGCTATGGATGGCCGTAATTTCCAAGTAAAATGCTAGCGACAAAAGCCGTATAACGAGGCACTCGAGAGGAGGCAGGAAGTCGCAGACGCCACGTTGGATGGGACATTGATGAGGAAACTTCGGTTGGTTATAGCCCAGGTTGGTGATAAGGAGCGAAGGAGTTCCTAAGTAAGAGGAGGTATAGCGGTGCTTGCCGTGGGGTTAAACCCGAGCTATCTCCTTGCCTCGCGTTATCCCGCTAGCCCGTATATATCCGGTGTAGTCGAGGGTAGATATACCTTTGGGCAGAGAGAGGCGGCTCCATGGTCCTTATCGCACCGTTTTACAATCTAAACGCAAGGAATCAGGAAGGATCAGCCGCGGCAGTGCCGTCTTAATGAACCGCGATGTAATTCGTGCTACTTTTACCTGAGGGGACAACAACAAGGAAAGTGTAGTTGAATCGACTTGTGTTGAACTTTCTATTTTTTCGACGAAATTTATTTACTTTTCTTTCGCTTTGAGTTATTCGCGCGGTTTTTAAATTTAAACACTATATAGCCTCGCTTGAAAACTCGATTTATTCGAGTTATTTAAAAGTAGTAGTAGAATAAATATAAATTTTAATAGTACACGCAGTAAATTTAAATTGCATTTAAATATTTAAGATGGATATTACTGATTGCAATCTCGATGAAAAACGATATTAAAATTAATATCTTTGGTATCACAAAGTCTCGTGATTGATCGTCGTGTAATTCCTTCCTCCTTCTTCCCTCTCCCCGTAATATCGAGTAGTTACTATACCTACATTTCTCTCAGCAACGCGCCGTAATATGTATATCTCCAAAATAAATTGAAAGCAAAGCGTTCATTTGTATCCGACAGGAGGCAGTCGTTGCATTTTAATCAAGCTACCTCGATCTCGCCATCTCGTCCTGTCGTCTCCGTCCTCATAATCGAGCTCGTATCACCACTGAGTGCCGGTGACACTTATTTCATTAGCGTCAAGTAGAATTATACAAGTCGTAGCGAGAGGCGGCAGTGCCACTGCGGAGGGATGTGTGTGCGGCTTAAGTGATTCCGAGTACAGCGATTCAATTGTCGCTCAAACGAATTCCTGGTAGGAAAAGCGACGTTCAAGTACGAAAATGATATTGCCTTCAAGAACTATTTTGCAACGTTGAAAATATCCGAGCTACAATTTATTTTTCAGATTTTTCTAAAGCGATAATCACGGATTCTCTGCTCTGTGTTTCGATGATTCTATTCATAGGCGTAGGAAGGGAGGGCCAAGCCCTCTCCAAATCGGTCTGTGGTTTCTCCAAAAATAATGACGAGAAAAATCGAGAAATAATAGATAACAGCTTAGCGTACCAAGAAATAAATAAAAATTGATAATATCAAATCCTACAAGAGCAAAGAAAAAAGAATTGAATTTTGTGGTATAGTTCAATGATAATAACGAAATCCTCATCACATTTGATTTCTATAGGTGGATGTAGGTTTGCTTCTGAACAGTAGTTCAAGAAACATCTAGTGTAATGTGGATCAAAGGCCGATAATACGCGAAATTTGTAGTGTGACAGACGACTCATGGTTATTTAACCAATCACAAATTCACAATCGGGAGATTTTTATTTATTTAAAGAGATCTTAGCTAAAAAAGTATTGGACCGGTCACGACAAAGGACAAAATTTGTTTCTTTTAAAATAAGTACAAATGTTCTGTTACTATTATTGTTCTAATATTGCTCAACTATTTTAATCCGAAGGGTTTAATCGGGAGAGGTAGGCAACTAGATGAAAGAACTTGGCCAATCTGGACAGAGACGCCCCCCTAGAAAAAACAACCTATCTACGTCCATGATTCTATTCCATCTACAGATAGTTATGTCTAGGATCCGCTATCAATTCGTTATTCAATAAATAGTAAAATACGCGGACGAATATCCCCGACGTACGTCGCGCCGTAGAATTTTATCGAGCGACGTGCCTTCCTATTCTTCACGCAGCGAGATCCGCTGATAAATCCCAAGCAGTTAATGAAAATTCCCCCGTTGCTATTGATCAATCGCTCCTACGAACCACGGACGAGCCGGCACGCCGCGCCGCGCCGCGCCGCGGCCGGCGAGCGTCCGGCCGGGTACTAACTTTCGAACATTAAAAAAAAAACGCATACTCGTTAATTTTGCGTTTTAATAGGCGGTTCTCCGTTTCTGCGGGGCTAATCACTTCATAAATACGGCACACCAGATACAAACACACGAATACAATGTTGTTCGTATTAATCCGTAAGAATTGCTAGTTTATGACCGGCGCGCCAGCAACGATGTGTCTTTCGGTTCGTTTCCACCGCGCGTCTGCATTACATCACGTGGCTAATTAAGCTCTCATTATTCTCCATGAATTATGGCAGCAATTCGCCGACTTTCTCTCACTATGGCACACGGACACGCGAGCGACGTATAGGCTCGTCAGGGATTCGCTCGTTGAATTTCAAATGAACGTCCATCCGCGAGCGATTGTAAAAGATTCATCTTTCTCTCTTTTTTTTCCTCCGTTCGTATTTTTCTTTCTTTCTCTATCTCTTCTTTTTTTAATTGATGATGTTTTATCAGCAAAACGAATTACGGCGCGACTTGTTCCTGCTAAATCTATTCGTTTTCGGAGTGCGACCAGTAGAAGACAAGACGTAACGACCTGCTGACAAGCATGAATGATTCATAAGTTGCGTCATGAAGAAGTAGAAATTTGGTATACTAAATACTCAATTCAATTTGGCTATGTTAGCCGGCATGGGTGGGAGCTACGCGGTATATCATTGACAAAATAGTGACATTAATTCATTGTCGAGTCCTCGGACGTGTCGCTATACGTTACGACGATGTTTACCAGCGAAGTACATACAATTTGACTAATTAAGTCGATAAGGTCGAGAAATATTGGAGACTTTGGACCATATAAGTTTCATTTTCGTCACCTTAATCATTTATTTGGACGTGCGTGACGCACGTTTTGTCGGATTTGCGGTTTTTGAGTTACATAAACAACCGGTCGGGGTCGATATGCACGTCGAAGCAAACATGCTGATTAGTTTCGAAGCTTTTATGTCCTCATAAATAAGCAGGCTGGAGTGACGCAATCGGAGATATTTCCAAATGGCTCTCGATGTTGCAAGCTGTGTTCGCGAGTTATGACATGTTTCTTTCGTTTCATTACGATAATACGAGCGCTCGTGATGACTAGCGGATAATAATTCTCTCGCCGTAAATTAATGCGAATTACACCATCTTAATTCTTTCCACGTCGATCCCCGGGAAACAAAGTTCAACCTCATGTTCCGCTTTTATTCTACGTCCTCGCTTTTGTGTATCCGTCATGTATCTGCGGGCAAATTTTCGTTGTACGTAAGCAGCCGCACGGAAGAGTCACGCGAGACCGGATGGAGCGCGTGACTGGCTGCGGCCTGCCTGCGGTCGCGGCGAAGCCTGGCACTCGCAGCGTCGCCGCGACGACAGGCCGAGGCTAACCGTAAAAATAATAGGGTCTCCAGTGAAATAAATTGAGTTATTAACGTGACGGTATCACAATAAATTATGATGAAGCGGCTCCGGGGGCAAAAAGGAACGGTCAGATAGCGGTTGGTGAGAGGTCGGACGGGGCTAACAGCGGTTGATTGCCGGTCGCTCGTTTGTCTCCATGTAGCCTGACAGGAACTGTCCTGGCCGAAGTAACGTCAGCGCGTACCCCGGCCGGCTCTCGCCCCGTGGTGCGCGCTGCGCGCATTGCCCGACACGGACAAGACTCGGGGAACGCCGCGCGCCGCCGCCGTTACTCGATGGTGTGTCCGTAATTAGTTCTGTCCATAGATTGAAACAAATGGCACGCCGCGTCGGCCGGCGAAACTGGACTCTACGCTACCAGTTAAAGGAAGGGATTATAAGGGAGAAAGAGGAATGTGACAGGGAACGCGGCGATACGTCCCTTCTCACGCGAGACCCATCCCTCGCGACTTCGATGACACGGCAGAACGCGCCGGGTTTCCCGTCTCTCTCTATCAAAGTCGCGCGCGAACGGTTGATATAGTAAGTAGCACGTGGAAGAATATTTAGAAATCTCTACGCGTGACACACACTGGGATCTCTCGCGGTCGTTGGACACTTTTACTCGCGTAGGTGTCCCCCCCCCCCGTGTCGTCTCCGTCATCGCCATTCGGACATCACAATGGAACGTCGTTCACTCGCGCGAACAATGCACGCGCAAATTAACGCTACTTGTTGGGGTCGTAAATGTCATTGACTCGCGATAGAACGCCAGCGCGCCATTAGATTACCTGTAACTGGGTTACGTCTACGTTAGGGATGCGCGCGAGAGAGAGCGAACCCCCAGGAATTCTGTAGGACGTCATGTACGAGACGCGAACTGCATTGTCCCGTCTCGCGCGCGCGCCACGCTTTCTGACGGCCGCGGCGCGGGCGGCGGCGCGGCGTCGGGGACCGGTATCTCCGATCTTCGGCCGAATACATGAATCATAACCGGATCCCACACATGCTTTTGACTTTTAAATCTTTGATCAAGCAGATTCAATTGCCCGATTTGATTTATTATACCCGTCTAACGACGCCGATGGAAATGTCATGAAATAATGCGATGCCGTTCGAATCAAGAGACGTGGACACAATCGGTGTTAGATATTAACAATGAATGAAGGATGGACATCTGGCATATCTCTCAATTGAATAGTTTTATCTTAGTTTAAACGTCTTGACGTTTCATTCAAACTATATTTTGCGATAATCGCAAAACAAGTTCGCGATTTTATCGTTAAATAAGAGAAATTAATTTGCAATATCACATTTTATTAAATTCATTTCATTAAACAGTACATAGTATGCTATTATATTTTCTTATTGCTGGTTTTTAATTACAATAACGTTTCTCCGGCATTTGTAATATTCCGCAAGTTGATAAGTACGAAAAAAAAAACATTATTTTGCTACATAAAACTACGTATAGAGCGTAGTTTCGAGTCAAACAACCGCAGAGAGATAAAAAGAAAAGAAAGATAACGGATGATAGACCACGTCGCGTTTTGGACGTAAACCGGATTCACCGGAGAGTGGTGCGCGCAACTTCTTCGCCGCTTTATTTCACCTTTCACCGACAAGTGTGCAAGCCAGGCATCGCTCCGGGCAGTCCGATGATTAGCATGCTGACTATGCATGAGGCGCTACAACATCGGGGAGCCAACGCGAATAGGAGAAAAGTCCGACTATAAACGAAGGTGGCAGACAGAGACATTGATTGAAAAGCCTGTAAGCGACGCCGTCCCGAGAGTAACGAGGCGAATGTAACCGCGCTGTGTGTCTTCATACGTACACGGTGTTTATTACTTTGCGCATGCAATCTCCATGTAACAGAGCCTTAGCCTTTTTAACCTAGTAATGAAACGTCTTGGAAAACTGATTCTTTCAATTGGCTTTGAGAGGCAGTCTCACGGATACTTTGCGAGAAACCTTTTCAACCTATCGCGGGTCTCGCACTTCGCGCAGCCTTTTAAATGATTTAAAACAGAAAGTACGAGAGATTTTCTCATCGAAAGGATTGAATGAATCAATTAATATTATGTGTATTGAAGCACGAAATGCAAGCGGACGACGTGAACAAGCAAGTAGCATTTTGCAAGAATCAGTCAAGTTAAACGCGACGTAACAGTCTTCCCTCTCTCTCTCTCTCTCTCTCTCTCTCTCTCTCTTCTTCCCTCTTTCTTGTTGCGTCCTTCCTTTTTCTCCCTTGGAACATCTATAGGCTGACTGGCCCATTAATTACCTTTATTGAACTTCCGTGCCGGTTTCGGTCCTACTCGTCGATCGTCCCTATCACTGCCAATCAATCTCGAACGTAGCATCGGTGCGGCTTCGTCAAACGTCCCGACGAAATCAGCCAATCTACCGCGGAACAATGGGCCAGCATGACTCGATCGTGTCTTGTCGGCTCTGCATCAGCCGTCCCCTTTCCTTTTTTCTGAAGCCAGGGCCGACATTTATATCCCGTTCTCAGAACGGCTACTCCGCTTCCACCGCGTCCTTTTAATCACAACAGTATACGCGGCTTAAATCAAACGTTTTCGGCAGTATTCTCGTAGACAAAGATGCGCTCAGCTTGTGCGGAACAAAAACCAGCGGAAGGGATTAGCGATATTCTAAATTGCTTAATTTACAAACTTAATTTTAGCAAGTATAAATAACATCGGTATATTATGCGAGTGTCTCCTAAAATCTTTTAAAGATGATTAGAAAGTATTTATGTAAGTCAATATGCATACCCGTTTGGCGCTACGGCGATAAGTTTCTTATATAAATTTTTCGCAATGATATTTGGCAGAAGGATTTCAGGAAAATTTCAGACCTAGTAATTTTCAGCGTGATGTGTAGATAATTGTAGAAGTAATCGATGGGTTGAAAGGAAAGACCTATTTTTTACTTATTACTTCCTGACAGCCCTTACGACGTGGGTACATGACGTCTGAATGGCTGGCGTCACGTTTTCAATTTTCTGCTCGCCTGTTAGGCAGGCTGTCTTTACTCGTTAAGTGCACTGACAGCATCACTGAAGCACTCCCCTTAGATAAATTAAAATATCGATCGGGACACGCCAATTATAAGTTTGACGTTGTACTAATATCTACCACGTCACCATCGTACGCAAGGTTAAGTAAAAACTAGCGGATGCCAGATATAAATAAATTATCGCGACGTGCTAGATCTCGGCCGTTCAGATTTAAGGAAAATTTATTTAATTTAGAAAATTAAATAATGAAATAAGCTGATATTCCATGATGCCGTAACGAGAATACACGCGAGCGGAAAATTATTAATACGAAAGATCTGGATAAATTAATGGTCAGAACGATGTCTATATAATATGATAGTAACCCCCCCTTATTTCGAAAACAATTTTTTTATTTACGGAATCAAATTTTCTTTAGCAAAGGAATGTCCGATTCTCCCTAGTCTTTCAAAACACTCCAGAGAACACTATAATGTTTCACAAAATCGTCTATATCACGTATCTACATTTATACTTTTCAAGAATTCCAAAGTGTGCTTGATGCGGATCAAAATCAATGAAGAATGAGCGTCGCGTTTGCGGTCTAGTGGTAAGCAATCGGAGCGGTTTCCGGCGGTTCGTCGTGCCTTTCCGGTATCGCGGAGCGAGCGAGGGGGCGGAGGAGAAAGGAGATTGTTAATGGACTGCTGGTCGCGGGATGTCAATACCACGCATTCGCACGGGAGAGAGAATCACTCTTTTTATTTATTTATTTATTTATTTATTTATTCCTGTGAACGCGAGGATATTCCGACGCGGTGCGGAGTACAATATCGCCGCGTGCTTTCCAGCAACGGTTGATGGTAGAAACAGCAGCGGTAGCAACAGCGACGGCGGCGGCGGCAGCGGCGACGGCGGTGGTGGCTGCGGGATGGTATGTAGACATTGGATAGAGTCAGGCGGGGTGGTTGTGCATTTAGCGAGCTGTCGCCCCCAACCAGACCGTCGTGTCAGGCCACTGACAGTTTTCATTCCGCGCATACTTGACGTGCAACCGGCTCCTCTTTGGTCTCTTCGTTTCTGCGAAGGGCGCCGACAACTCCCGATCGAGATTAATTATTTCGTTGGTCGACAGACTCTCTCTTTCTCTTTCTCTCTCTCTCTTTCTCTCTTTCACTTCGCAGAATCGCGCCGATACGATTGTAATCGCGGCGTAACCGCGTCTCGCTAATTACACGGTCCAGATAATATTACTTGAATTTTTCTTATCATTTTTATCAGCAGGTTTCACCGAAGGCTAGTACGATATCTAGATCTCGGATTGCGTTTGAAAGAGATCCGCGACGTGTAGGTTTCAAACTCTTGTTACGTGCTAGGAACATTGTCGTTAATTTATTCGTGCGTTATATTTATGAGCGAAGATCGTTATGCATAAGAAATAAGCGTTTAAGATGATGAAACTCCTCCTCCCCTCTCCCCCAATTCGTTTCGCAGCAGCGCGATTGAATTGATTGTAGTTACGCAAGTAATGAATCGACCTGACAGTCCTATAATTAATTATGAGACTTTTACAAGCATAAATTATCGTTATGAAACGTATACTGATAAACTGTACCACGACTACGGCATTAGCGTCTACGAGCAATTAAGCAATGAAGTAAAACGGACATGACAGCTTATACCAACGATGAAAGGCCTAAAAAAATATATCGGCAGGCAAGATCATCGGAGTGGAGAATTATTTTCCGCCTGGTTAAATATAGAATTTTTAATTTGCACACGTAACCCGTGTTAATTTATAATAATGATAACCGGAGTGAAACAAGATCGGAATAGCTAATCGAATATGTATCGTCGGTCTAATTGATATTCATCCGCTTAACTAGTAATCGAGACGTTCTAAGAGGGTACGCGCGTAGAGGATCGTGGAAATACGTACATACATATATATATATAATATATAACGTTGTTGCTTATTCGCCTCCGTATCTTATCGGTCGTCGAACGAGAAGCGCCAGCCGTTAATTACAGCAGATAAAGTTCCCTCCCCGTCAATTTTATTTTCACGTTAATGAACCTGCCAGTAGCGAGGTGGATCAATTTCTGCATCGATTACGGCGCGACAATGAATACGCGATGAGGGGAGAGGAGGTAAACTTAAGACGATACACGTGAAGCGTACAGCCTACTACTATGGTGGGGTAGTTAGGGGGCCCACGACGCGCGGAGAGGTATATAACGCGTAATTAACACGTCACGAAGTGTTCCGCGATCTTGCACGTCTCTCGGCGCGGAGGGAGACGTTTTTAGTGGCTCGCGCAGCCTATAATCTCCATCTCGCTCGTTGAAAATCGCCCACGGCGGTACGTTACCTTAATGATCCGCGTGATGATAGAAGCCTTTGATAATCCCCAACCGCTGGTTGGATTTCCATCCAAGCGCGGCTATCCGCTTATACTTCTGGGCCCTGTTAAAAAGGCGAGCGTAACGTGGGATCAAGTCATCTCGTCTCGAACGTGACGTTACGTCTCTCTCTTTTTTATTTCGCGATGCGCTAAAATGCGAATTAGCGGCCGCGCGACCGAGGGACGCGCGGAACGATCGCGTGAAATAAAACTTCCGGATTACGTAATTCTGATGGGGAAAAAGCGAAAACCGAAAAGAAACAAAATGTCGCTTCTATTAATATTTCGTCCTATTCTACTAAAATCACAAGTCATTCGATCGGAGTCGTTAATTCTCCACCGTCCGACGAGATGGAGAAAAAAAGAAATAAATCGAAAAAAAAAAAAAACGAGAAGGGGTGAAATCAGCCGAATGCGTGCGAGGCGACGAAAAGAACTGATTAGTTCCCGTTGTCGCTCGTTCATACGTACACGAAATAGCGTGTACAACGACAACGACGACGACGACGACGACGACGACGGGGTTTAGGTAGCGGAGAAGCGACAGGGGACTCGGGGGGATGGGGGCGCAGGGGTGAGGGGGGGACGGGCAGCGTGGAGGATAGGTGGAAGTTCGATTCGGGGCGAAAGGGAAGGATTAATGGCGCAGGCGGGACACACCGCGGCCATAAATCGCCGGCACGGCCAGGAATTACCGGCTCGCAACTTGCGAAATATGACGGTCTCATAAATCCGAGTCCGCTGGCCCGCGCGCCTCCATCGACTACGTCGACTAGTCCCGCGCGCCCAGCTCCCTCGCGCGCTCCGTCCTCCTCTCGCTTGCGGCGCGTTAACGCGCCGCGGCGCGAGATGGAGGATACGAGAGGTGCGCGCTCGCTCTCCCAGCGTATATACGTTTCAGCTCGGCGTGCAACGGCCATTTATAACTTGCGCGCCTGGAAAAGCGAGGTCCATAACCTAATACGTTCGTTCCGCTCGGCGTGAGGAGGTGAGAAAGGAGTTAAACAAAGAACAAGATACGGCGCGGCGTGGTACGGGCTTGACGTCGCGTCGGGGGATGGAGGCAGGGCCGTGTCGCGACGACGCGGCACCCGACGCCAATTCACCTCTCGTCTCGAGTAATTTTCTCGAGTGGTCACGTGGCTATCCACGACGCTCCATAAATGAAAAAAAAAATCAAGACACGGTTCTTTTTCGGTACCGTTACCGTCGACGTGACTTGGCGATATCCAAGCGAGCTTAGGAAGATTCATACTTATTTTCAATATCCGTCGTCACTATTCTGAAATAATGCGGGTTGGTATCTTCCACCGCGGTGGAAGCTGCTTTAAACTCGCCGTCGTATTTAGTCTACCCTTATAACGCGGCGGTATTCCTAACGCGGGTGGTTCTCTAATCTCACTAAATCTTAATAACTCTACAAATCATGTTCCGGGACAATTTCGTGAAAATTACGGAATAACTCAGCCGAAAGCATTATCACGGCTGGAAAGTGCCTCAACTATTGTACTCCGCTTAAGCTGCTCTTTCATATGCATAGCGTGTTTCATGTAGGTGTATATCACATAATCAGGAAATTAATTCCAACATGAGGTAAAATAGTGCGCGAAAGTGCGCTTGCCGGATCAAGTGTTTTCCAGATGTGTTTTTTTTTTCGCGTTTTATGCTTAATTAAATGAATTGAAAAACACGCATTTATAAATATTATCTATAATTTCGCAAGTATGGCACACACCGCCTCGCGTGTCATTTACAAATATTAAAAAACCAATCTGCGAATAACGTTGGCCTCACGAAATATTTATGTGTAATTATTTTGCATTTAAATATTGTCAATATTTACTGCTTTATAAATTTTTCATTATTAATGTCATAATCCACTGCGCAAAACAGCAATTTTAATACCGACACGAAGGATTAAAAATATATTTGACGTATATCAATTTTGAATTTTCTTGTATGCAAGAAATTTACATAATTATATACGAGTATCATGTATGTGAACATGTGCGTGTGTATTTCCTAGACATATGGATAGAGAGAAATAGACTTCAATTTCCATAATATAGTTCGACAGTTTATCATCATAAACGAGTACACGTGTAGCCATTAAAATAGTCACTTAAGCCATCGGTAATTACGATAATTTGCCTATAATTGAGCGACCAATATCTAGCTACAATATTCAGCACAGCAATATGAAACAATCCTTAATATTAAAGCGTCGTTTCCAAGAGAAAACGCCTCGCGTTTATATATTATACAAACATTATCGTATTTATATATTTATAAATTCAATTTACGAGTCCAATAACGCGTGGGTCTTATTAAGCTAGTAATAATAATTTGCATCGACGAACATTCGTCTATTGATTTCAAGCACTTCGTCATTCGAACTGGAAGAGTGGCTATTTCGAGCGGCTGTTTATCGGTTTACATACCGCACACGTGTGTGCAAGAGTACATACAGGGTGTCTCGAAACTATCGTCATACATTTTAATAACGGACATGTACCTAATCCGAGAGAGATAGTAATCGTGATGGTTGCGTAAAAGAAATATATGTCAAGACAACGATGTTCTCAACGAATACGTAAATAATTATAATCACTTTCATTGCTAATTATTTATTTACATCTGAAAGTTTCTCGATGGCGTTCTCGGAGATTGTGGCGCGCGAGTCTCCTCGAGAGATGAGATATCAGACTTATATTATGTTTTTACTCGCGACATTTTATGGAGTCGTCACGCGATACGCGACTTCGCATGCGCGAGGGACATTTTTACGCGTTTTAAAATATATTTCGCGGAGAGAATCGCGTATACCCGTATATACCCGATAGACACAGGCGGTTGGACAAATTTATTACGGCGTAATATTGGCTTCATTAGTTTCCGTTCGATTAAAGCGAGACGAGGGCGCGAAGTGATATACACGTATATATCGGTGGAAGGCGGGCCGGGCTCGTTACCATTCATAACGTTATCTCGAATCATAAAGTATCTCGCATTTCATATCTTCGACTCCTTCCCGTATCGCATTAACGGCTGGCCGACAGGCCTAATCGACCGTTAATCGAACCGGCAACGGAGCGCAAGTAGCTGCAACACGAACGAAACGTACGACCTGACAGGTGTACTTTATGCGCGCCGCGTATATAAAATATCCTTAAAACGTTCGGCGGGCATCAATGCGTATGGCGATGGCGTTTTTGCGTCTATCCGAGAGATTATCTCGCGCCGCTGATAACCTCGGATTATGTGTGTGCGCCAAGCTTTTATGGAGCATTATATGTTATTTCCCGGATTCCTAGCGGCACACGGGATAAGTATTTCAGGGCTTGTAATATGCCCGGCGCGCTGTGGTCAAATACTCTTTTGACACGGGTGTATTCTCTATTTCCACCACAGGTGGAATGCCCGACAAAGTATTTCTGTGCCTCGCGTCTAACGATGTGACTCTTTCGCATAACTCTCTAACGATCCGCCCGACAGGTCTAATCGATAATTGATCGGGCGTGCAACAGGTAAATAGCCCTCGCGGAAACGGGACTCGCAACTTAATAGACACGCGTACGCACCTTGCATTTAATATCAGGCGTGCATTCGCGTTGCGTAAGCTTCTA
>NW_020213872.1:426215-453721 GCF_003070985.1 Temnothorax curvispinosus | reverse complement strand
GATCGATGCAATTCTTCTATGATTCTCGTCAGGTTTTTATATACCTAAACTTATTGTTAGTGATGAGCGATCTCGATTTGATTTTCAGAAAATCAATCTTTTTCCTCCAAAAATCGATTTTTAAAAGATCGATTCTTTCAATAGAGAATCCATTTTCGATCCGTTAATTTAATATGCTTATTCATTAAATTTCGTTTAATGAAGAATTCATACTGCGGTCAACATTTGATACATTTGATTACAATTATAGGGCCAATTGATGGGGGCCACTTTTCCATTGGTTTTGTGCGGGGTCCTTTCAACTAATTGAAATCCTAGCTTACTGCTTCAATTAAAGGCTGAATTATAAGTTAAGAATTATAAACTAATCGAGATGTCAATATTCATTATTATTTTTTAATTTCTGATTTATCATTATGTTCGACTTTGACCTTGGTTTTTCGATTAATTATTCCAACGCTTTGAATGAACCTCATTTCGGTTTTCTTTTATCAGTATAATAAAATATAATTATTTTATTTTATCTTTTAATGTAATTCCTTGTTGATTTTTTGTAATGTTCTGAAGAAGACCAAGTATGGTTCAAAACGTTAATAGTCTCTTTTGTAGCTTTTAAATTTTCAATAAATAAGTTTATTTTTATTTTATTTTTTAACATCCTTCTTTCTGATATTGCTCGAAAATTGGCCGTCTGTCACTCTTATTAGCTTATTAGATGTTGCTTTTATCGAACGTATAACATAATTTCTTTTATTGTTAACTCAAACATGATTAAATAATGCTCATTGCATGTGATTTTTTGGATCAATTTTTAGGAAATCGATATTTTTTTCTATTTTTCTTTTCTTCTTCGACGGCAGAAATAACGTGATACCTGAGAGATCCGTCAAAAATACCTCGAAGACGCTTATGTAATCGCGATATAAGACCGGTATGGAATTCGATGTACATACACCCCACACGTTGTTTCTAGGAGGTCCGCGCAAAGTGTCCCGTATCTCATATCTTCGGCTCCCCATTATATCTCGATAATGGCAACGCCCAACAGGCAAAATTGACCGTTAATCGAGCGGGGCAATAGACGACTGAGCTTAGCGGAGACGAGACTTACTGCCTGAAAGGTATACGCGCCCGTAATTCTTCGCGATAATAGTGAAAAGCCGGAATACCCGGCGGAAGCCTTAAGGGCGGCTGACGACGGTGGCACTAATTGACGGGTTGCCAGTTCCAGTTCTGAGATGTGAAAGTCACCGACGGAACTGAACGTCGCCTTCGGGAACGTACTTTCGGTCTTTCACCTCGACACCGTAATTAATCCGCGGCTTGTTATGCCGCGCTGTGATCGAACTCTAAATGACACGCGCGCGTCTTCCGACGACTTTAACGTCCGGCAATAATGGTCACGTAATATTTAAATGTCCGTTTAAATTGTACGCTATAATGTAGCGGAATAACCGCCAGAGCTCGCGAGTTAACTTTCGAAAATGGCTTTAAGCGCTCGTTAATTTTTATTCGAATATATTTCGGACTACTAACGACCAGGTCTTTTCAGTACATTCCTCCGCGAATTTTATTCTTCTTGAATAATTCTCCAATGAAAATTCCGCAAAAATATAGAGTTTAGACGATTCGCGTCCCGAGACGGTCGCCCTCATAAAAGTCCCGTTGCTCGGAATAAATAAGGCTTCTATTTGAGGCACGATTATTGCACTCGAGAGGCCGACACCCGTGATGCGCATGCCGCCGCGTGTGGGGAACGTTCATTACGCAGCTAGACGCTCGTTAGTCTCATTACGCATTCGCCGGACGTCACGCGTAATACGGACGTTACTCTCCGGCCTGAATGTAAATCTCTCCGCAGCGCGCAGTTTCCGCGCGCGTAGAGAGTCACGAGAATTCGGTTCGGTGTGCCCGCGCGTGATGCCGGCCAACGCCAACGTATGCGCGCACGGTAGGTTTGCAGATTGCGCGGGCACGCGATGTTTTCTGCATACCGGTCGCTATTTTCGTACGTCGACCGAGGGGGGAACCGGATGGTCGACGACTCGCTTTGAGCGAGATATCGCGATGCCGGCTGCATAAATCGACGGTAGATACGGCCGTTGGTCGCGCATATACGCGCTCACGCATGTTCAACGCGGGTTCGGCCGTCGCGCCTCGCGTCCCGCGTCCCGCCACGTCTCGCCATCGTCTCGCTCTCTGTCCCCCCCGTACCCCGTGCCCCGCACCCGCGGCGGCACCGTATACATATATTGAAAGTAATCTACTGTCGGATTACTTTGACGGCGTAGCCCCGGGGCCCTAAGCGGATCAAAGAGACCTCTCCTCCTCTCTTTCTGTCGCCCGCGCGCGCGCGGCAAGGTGCCGGGCAGGGGGGCTCCGCGTCCGCCGCCGCGCCGCCAGAGGGGCGCAGAAGAAGAAGACTTGCTATACGCGCGGACTCGCGTCTAATGCGGCATTCGCATTAAAGCCCGGACGATCATCCCCGGTCGTGTTCTGGCCTGCCTGCCTTTCATCTCACGCTGATTTAACCGTGCCTGTAAAAAGAATTTACTGGATCGTATATACCGCGCGCTCGCGTCGTTGGTGGGACTACAGGCCGGAGTTGAAAAGCTGGCGGCTTGAGGGCTGAAAGGTGCAGGCGGAGGCGGAGAAAGGGGGCTATGTTGGGCTGTGTACGAGTCACACATCGACTCTGGGAGCGAACAAAAATAAACACTGAAAGGTTTGTCGCGGCACGGCGCGGTTTGCCCTCGTCCCCCCCCCCCTCTCTCTCTCCCCCCTCTCTCTCTCTCTCTCTCTCTCGCTTACGCATTTTACACTCTCCTGCTTTGCTGGTCTCGCGATTTGTCCCCGACGACGATGACGGCGACGATGTTGTTAGCCGCGTATATGTACGAAGACGACACATCGATGGTTTGTCGAGTGAGTCACCCCCGTCACCACATGTCTCCGACGACGACGACGACGACGACGACGACGACGACGAATTCGTTTACAGCCTCCTTTACCGTTCGCTCGTTTTCGGCTGGTTTCTCGTTTATTGCTCGACTCGATTTTATCTGTCACAGATGTAGGACGCTTGCTTGATACACATTATATATGTTTGGGATGCAATATCTTGAATCAACGGGGCTGGTGATACTTGATGGATCGGTCGGGACATCTGTAAGGATGATCTGCAGTATTTTAACGACAGACCCATCAGTCAGATTGGAAAGGAAAGTTGACCTGGTATATCGACGCGTCGATATTTCGCAATTTAAATCTTGATCACTAACGTTATTTACGAGGACCGTTCGGACAGCGAATGATAAACGCAAAGGTGAAGATGGTTGAGAGCGAAGGTGCGTATTCTATCCGGCGAATGTTACACGCGGCAAAAACTATTGTATTGCCAGGTTAACAAATGGTGACGTTGGAAATGTAATTATACACATTGTCAGTACGCGTATATACATACATTCATCTCGCATCAGACTGATCATCAGACTGATAAATCAACGTTCGCTTGTGGCATAAATTCTCAGAAGCATTTAATATGAGTCAAGGACTTTAAACAATTAGTGACATTGTGCGCGCGCGGTAAACGAGGGAAAAAATTCCCGTGGAATTTATATATGCGCGATTATATGTGCGGCAAGTGATGCATTTGCAATTATAATTTCTACGTACGTGCTAATCTTGATGATGAAGAGACAAGGAGATCGTGCTCACGACTAATATAATTATTGCGTTGTGCAACGGTCTCATCAGTTTTGATACGTCGGAACATTCGCGTAATTATTTCCGCACGCTGTACACGATCGTTATCTCATTAGTTAAACAGTAGACGTTAAAAATTAATTCGACCTTCCACGGTAATGTTGTTGCTCGCGTTGCCATTCGATCTTCATATCGAAGATATTGCTATATTCCCATGATGTACTTGCATAAATATTGCATCAATTTTTTTTGCCAATGTTCTTGTTCCTGATTACTCGATACATTCTTGACGCCAATCGCTAGGAGCAGATTAGCGCTGGCTATAAATATGTTATAGTACGAGCGATTTACCAGATAAACTCACAGATTGTAGTTTTTTATATAAACAACTATTCCATATTAAAAATGATGAGAAGTCTAACACTCGATCCAATAAGAAATACTTAACTTAAGAGGAAAGGTAAGCGGCAAATAATGGGCATAAAAAGGTGTCAGACAAAGAAAAAATGCAGATTTATTCACAATAATATGTTAACAGCGCATTGTTACTAAAAATAAGTCTTCTTCAGCAGTCTCGATAATATAAACTATTCCATAATGAATATAATCACCTGCCGTATCAAGAATAAGAAGAAGCTGACGTCATAATACACTTTATGATATATAATAAATGAAACTTGTGACTTATTTATAATAAAAAAAAACAAGTATCTGAAAAGTATATTGGATCTGATTAATAGATAAATCATTATGCGCTCTCTAGCTGTATGGTTCGTCGACGCCTCTAACTTCCGTTGACTATGTATTTATCGGGCAGTGAAGCTGGCGACCCTAAGATAAGGTAACCAGTACACGGGGGAGAAAGGGGAGAGAACAGAATGCGGCCGCGGAGGTTAAAACCTCTCCCTTCTCTCACACACACACACTCTCTCTCTCTCTCTTTCTCTCTCTTGGTGTATAGCATAATTGCGCTCGTGCTATGAAGCGCAGTTCGAGGGTGAGATGCAACATATTGCCCGTAGCCGACTCTTATCGACTGGGGGCAGACAGGCGGGCTGGTAGGAAGGTCGGCTGGCTCTGGCTGGATGGTGGGCAGATTTACGAGGACCGCTCGGATAGCGAATGATAAACGCAAGTCGAGATAGCTTTATTTATTCGCTCTCTGTGCCTACCTCTGCCAGTCTCTCTCCTCTCTCCCCCTGTCCTCCCCCCTGTCCTCCCCCCGCCCCCGCATTTGCCGCCCCTTTCGCCGCTTCTATATGCCAGTTGTCAGTACTGTGTTCGTGCAACGGAAGCGTAACCCCGGCGACGGTTCTTTGACGTAATGGCTATACTTTGCGAAAAGCACGCCGCGAATGGAAAAGATCGTTCTTCTATTCGACAGCGCGGTTTGTCGTCCGCGTATATCTTATTTTGATTAAAGTGTGGTACGCCATAGATACACATATATAATACTATATAAACTTTTACTATATAAACTTTTACTCCGCTTTTACGAAAACTGGATTTTGTATCTCGAGTCGAGATGAACGGTTGATACGGTGGCAAATTTCAGTTTTTAAGAAACAAGGAAACCGGGCCGTGCTGTTTACGCTACCTGGACTGAGATATGAATGCAATTTATATAAATGTCTCTCGAGTTTTTACGTCACGCGTAATCGTTTGGTTTCACGGCGGAAAACTAGTTTCGTTAGCGCCGCACATATAAATTCGCAACCGTCGACTATAAATAACAGGTTATCGTAATTAATATGTTTAACAACTTTTCAATATCTGCTCGCCGCGGCGGCTACAAGCAAATAATTTTATCGGTCCGCGTGGAATTAACTTTTTTCCCCCGGCAATCACCGTGAGAACATAAATTCTTATCAAAGTCGCGGATATATGATAGAGCCGTTAATGGAGAGTCCAGGACACGGTAATTACTCACGCTCGCGAAATGTACATTTCTTGAGGGGGCAACGACCGTGCGTGGTACTATATTTTTCGCGGTTCAAACAGTCCTCTAATCTCTAAAGAGCGTTCGAAAGTTTGCTTGACTCGATTAACTCGTGATCGCGTCGGTCGACAATATCCGATGGCAGACGGCGACACGTTTGGCAATGCCAGCAACGACGTCGTTGCCGTCACCAGCAGCACCCTTGTGCGACTATAATTGGACATGGTGGCGCGAAGTGGCGTGAGTAGCCGGTGTGCCCGGAGACAATCAAGATTATTATTGCGGCTGTACGCAACATATGCGCTCCGTCCCGTGAGTAATAGCGCGGGTAATGATAATGGTAAGTGGTAATGATAATAAAAACAGGAAGAGGAGGAGGAGGAGGGAGGGATATTTTTCTTGGCGGAACACGGCGGCGCGCCGCCGGCCGCCACGCGAGATTATTGTAACTAATTAACATCAAGATTAATTTTCCGCTTCCCTTTCCCGACGAATCGCACGACGCTCGCGTATATCGCGATAATCGATTGGCTACAATTCGCTGCCGTGATTGTTCGTCGATCGTTCGCAGACTGGTCTGATCGACATGGGAATGATCGATTGCCGCGCAGTTAATCGGGCATCAAATTTCCCATCGTCGTGCCGCGGCTCTTGTGTTTCGATGTAAAAGAGAATATATACATTCGGCCTGCGGTTGACATTAACTGATTTTTTTCTCCCCAAACTACTTGGAGAGAATCGCGGCAAAGCACCTCCCCTGAATGACATTATTACATCGAACTGATATTCAAAATTGTATACCCACTCTTAGTTATTGCAAACGTACATATATCTGTTTTACAACGGCAATATAGGACATGTATACATGTCAGCGTCAGCTATCAGTCGTATAGGCTAATCCCTTCCTTCCTTCGTTATACTTTTGCCAGAGTTTGCTCTATCCCAAGTAAATATTTCGAACAACTTTTCGCTCCCCTGCCATATCTTATCCCGTCGACGGAAAACTTCGAGAGATATCACCACCGATCCTGATGGAGCTAATAATTTTGCTGCATACACATTATACGTGTTTCTTTCGCGATTGTCACCATTATATTCTTCACCAGTCTTCTAATAATTGAAATTCATACGACGTTCCTGCGAATTGAACTACAATAAGCAGTTTTACTACAATTAAACACTAAATAAAAGATTTCCTTTCTGTTATCTTTTCGTCATTCATTTCTTTCTCCTTTCTTTGCTTCTTGTCTGTTAAGTCCGTTTGCCAGACTCAGACATATCGTATAATGTAACGATATGGAATGGCGGGAAAATGATAGGAAATGACATAAGAGTGATACGAACTGGCATGTCAGTGACGCGAAGTGACGTGGCGGTGATACGAAACAACCTAACGTGTAACGCGAAATGAGATGGCACGGACTGACATAGGAGCAATACGAAATGATATGGAGCGAAATGATACGCGAATTATTCATCCGGTTTGCTGTCATACGGCATTACTTAATCGTTCCTTTGATGCCGCTTTTCCGCCCATTATATAAATAATCCAAATTATTTCTATAAAACAAACATTCTGTAACTTTTCTAAACATAAGTAATCTTTTAAAAATCGATGATTGATTAGCGTCATTTTACCGAATGTATCTGAACTTAAAATGCAGACTGTGTAGTAAAATGATGTTATTTTGTAATTCATGAATTGTTGTTAGGGGGACCACACAAAAAGTATTTTCTTTAAAAAGATTTAAAAAAATGTTTTATTTTTCGCAACAATAATTCTATATAGTGCAGAAAAATATGAATTTTTTTTGTTTTCTTGTTACAAATATAATTTTGAAATAAGAATTATGGCGTGTTAGAAATTATGCAGGAAATCTTTTAGATACTTCAAAACTAAAATTTTGACACGCAATGTGAATTTTATAATCGTAAAGTGAATACTGAATTGATAACGAAATACGAATTATTAAAAAAAAAAAAACATCTGCTTTCATAACTAAGTGTTGTAAAGTCGCTAGGTGTGACGCATATGCAGCCGCTTACGCTCCGTAGAAAGTTTCAGGAAGACATGCACGAAGCGTAATTGTTCGCAGCTAGTAATAATTAATGGTACCTGAGTCGATTAGATAAAATTGTAATGAATATCATAAATATACCCGGCTATTTTAGTACCGCTTGCACGATTTGCCTTATCAAGCTTTCTACTCGTAACTCAGACAGACAGGCCGAATAAATTTCCACTGACAATCAACAATATAACGTTTCGCGTCGCAACATTCGCATTTAAATTTCGTGCGACTTATAACGATTTTCTCTCAAAAATTGCATCATTATTGTTTGAATTATGCTACAGTTAATGGCGTAATATAAAAAAATATTTTTTTTTTAATTTAAATTATCTAGAAGAATGTTCGAATTTTTTATTAGAAGAATAAAATAGTGAACAAATTAAATAAACAATGAAATATTTGATTACAGAAAGCCAGAGAAAATCTCTGATTTTTATCCGGTGAGAAGATAATGTTACAGAACCTGGAATTGAACTATAAATGGTCAAAAGCATACGTTAGAACACGTTTTCTTTCTTATTGAGGTTGTAACATTTCGTAAATCTCTATTGTTATCCTTACAAAGAAAAAATATACCATTCTCTATTTGAGAAAAAAATGTTTAAAATTGTGTTTTTTTTTTAAATAAGACAAAGATTCTCTCTCTTTCTGCCCTTCTGTTTCTTTTCCTCTCTCTCTCTCTCTCTCTTTCTCTGTCTCTTTTGAAATGTAGATAAGAACATTACATGAAATGCCGCGGATTTCAAGTTTCGCACTCACTTCAGTAATATATGAGTCGCGAAATATTTCTTGCAAAACGTCAGTTATTCGTGAAGAGGATATTTCGAGTCGCGTTAAATTACCCATTTATATTCAGTAATATTAAACATGAGTCGTTTGCCGACTCGTGTAACAGTTTTGACGTTAGCGTATCAGTGTGTAGCCCAAAGACAGAATCAGGCTAAAAATCAATTATCATTTATTTAATTTATTATGTTACACATATCACGGCTCTAGATCTCGACGTTAAAAAAAAGAAACAAGAGAGAGAGAAAGAGGGGGGGAGGAGATGCAAGTGCAAGTCGCAGGCCAAACGATACATAGGCCTAGTTTACACCGATCTCTTGATACGCGTATCAAATAGTATATTTGAACTGATCAGCCAATAATCAGACTTATTTACTAGTTATTTACTATTTAATACGCGTATCAAGTGATCGGTGTAAACTAGGCCATAGATAGCTGCTATTCCACGGGGCTCCTCTGAAACGATCCTCGTAAGCTCGGCATAAAATAACTCCATTTTCGCACTGGCATCGCGCGCCGCTCAACACCTGAAGCGGAAGTCACGACGTAAACGTGGCATCGCCGTAAGTAGAAAAATGCGGAGGCGACGTTCCGTTTATGGAAATGCGTCTAGCTTATCTCATATCCGCTAGACAAACTGAAAGTGTAACGTGTTCTTTTCCTCATCATCCGGCAGGACGACGGCGTGTAATAACGTACATCACGAAAAACAACTGTGTTTAATATCGTCGTTTCACTGTTGTCAATTGCGCGCGGTCATTTGAGAGATCGTTCGACTGTCTCCTTAAAACTAACCACGTAGAAAAAAAAAGGAACATTGAATTCTCTCCCAGCGGGTCCCGCCTCTGAGAGCGTCGAAATGAATATCAAATAAAAGGTCGCCATTCACGGGAGTTTAGTTTTCGACCCACGTGCCCAAACGGTACATCGACTTCACGAATGCTCGCAGCCAGCCGGAAGTGTTAACAAATCGAGCACGGTGGTCGACAAAAGCTTCACATAATCAAAAAGGCCCGTCGCGAGCATTGACCTTTCGCAAATAAAAATTTAAGGAAGACACTCGCAACTCGTCGTGTACCCGATTTACGCGGCATAATGATTAGCAGAGAATTCGTACACCGTACCCGAGCTGAACAGAAAAGATGGAGAAATCTGGAAAAGACATCGAGATAGAATCTCGATTTAAACAGAGTCACATTGGGAACAACATGCTATTAGAGTACAAGAAGCTGGAATAACGTAGAAAAAGTGAAAAGCGCGGTGGTACACGGAAAAAGGAGTCCAAACGGATCGCGACAGCAAAAGGCGAATGCGCTAAGCGAGATAAACACTTGTCGAAGAAAAGAGCGAGGCGTAGCCGTAACGGGAGAGCCGCGGACCGAGGGAGGACCAAGTTTAATGCAGTTAAAACAGAGGGCAAAAAAATAAGAAAAAGGGAAAATGAGAGTTCAGTATCTCGAGAAATCTCTCTAAGTGAGTGAGCGGAAAAGAAGACGGAGGATCGCAAGAGACGAGAAGTACAAGCGGGATGACAAAAGGACGGAAACGCGCGGCTTAACCGAGTTAGAGCGACGGGGAGAAAGGAAAAGAGTACAAGCAGGACAGATTCAGCTGGCAACTGACGGAGAGCAAGAAGCGCAACAGGGAAAGAAGCAGACCTGACGAGAAGAGAAGAGAGAGAAGAGAGAGAGAGAGAGAGAGGGAAAGAAAGAGGAGATAGATTCGCCTGTTCCGCCGCCTGTCCCGCCTGTCCGTGCGCTGTCGGCGGCATGCTTCATGTCGAGCTGACAGCTCGTATCTACATTCTGCTCGCGAGAATCTTTATAAGCGTTCGTGGGCGACTGACGAGCTCGATGACTGGCGGGCGTGACGCCTGGTGCCTGGCCTGACTCTGCTTGACTGCCTTCCTTCGTACCTCGTTACGACGTGCCACGGCGCGCGGCGATGCGAAGGCGAAGGGAACGAGGCGATGCGACTTACGATGGTTAGCCATCGCAGCGGCGCTTCGATCCAACGCGACGTCATGAATTTCCTCGGCATCTCCGACATTCTTCCCTGTACCCCTCCACCGCCCCTGTCAGCGGTGGATCCGCTATCCGCTTCGCGATCGTTACCTCATTTTCCGTTATCGCGCGATCGAGACGCCGAAAATTGCGACCCCGCGGTAAATACCCACGTCCCACGTCCGCCTGCGGTTTACGATCGCAAATAACAGACGCTGCGAATTGGGAATAGTTCACATACACACACACACACACACACAGTGTCTTGCAGATTAAAGTTATCAAATTGTTACGCGATGTGAATTAGGTACTCCTATTCATATTACACTCGTTACGTTTTAATTCGCTATGCTTCGTGCTTAACACGGTTTTTTGTAATAAAAACTGATATTCGAGTCTGGATCAGATAGAGCGATAGAAGCAACGATTTCGGAATTTTGTTACATATATATTTTTGTATTCCGCTGTATAGAGATATGCGGGCGAACTTTATCGTATAACGATCTTGTTTAATGCCGTTGGCACGTAGCTACATAAAACTTGAAAATAAATGATGCAATTGTATCCGCGTAGTGCAGTGTTTTTCATCGGACTCCCATCGAACGAGCGTGTGTGTGTTCCTGTTGAATTGTTAAACGAACTGTAAATTTGATGCTGTCTCGTGACACCACGGTATTGTGATTTTTAGGTGAATGCAGGTTTCGGCATAGCTGAAACTTATTTATGAACCATTGTGACGTTAGAGAGCGTGACACCACTTCCGTTGCCACGGAACTTGTGTGAAGTTTCTGTAGCAGATATGCATTATGTTAATGGGCCGCGTTTTGTTGGCGTATTCAACAACACGGTTTATATTTCAAACCGTACATCCCGACTGACTCGCCGCTTTGTGCCCGCGGAATCTTGTTCGTAATAGTGTGTCGTCAAGCAGATTAATTGTTACTGTTACGGCTTGGCAGGCCGCTCGATAATTTATCTTCAATTAAGTATCTCGAAATATTCGCGAATAAAAGCGTGACTGTCGTACGACGAATATTTTTCAACTCTATAGGTTGTGAAACGGCTTTATTGCGCGCGGACACGTGCAACAATTACGTCGTTCTCTAGCTTAATTATGCGGCATTCTTTAAGCAGGGCACACACACTTTTCCGTAGAACGTAACAGTAAGGTTTCGACCAATCGCGTTGCTCGATTCGGCCGTCTGTAATCGAAACCTTACTGTTACGTTCTACGAAAGGTGTGTATGGCCTGCTTTACGACTTCGAGTCGTATCAATCACGCGGCGGGCTCCTGGCGAAACGTGGGATTCGAAACCCGTTCTCGTCCAACTCCTAAGAACCGAGAATGCATTTATATTCCGCGCAACGTCTCTTTGAACTATTAAGAGAAGCCAAAAACCAGTCCCAGACCTAGATGCATTATTCCGTTAAGTGGTTGTCACAAATTCGACCTTAATTGTAGGAATGATAAATGGCGCGCCTGCGTCCGGCGTGTTTTGTGTCTCCTCGGACGTCAGCGACATTGCACAGCGACGTTCCACGTAGCTGCCAGCAGACATTCCATATTTAAGGACTGGGAAAGAGAGTTAATTAGGGGGACGCGAGAGTGTCGGCATTTGCGCGCCTTTGATTTTGTAACGTATCCATTAGCCGAGTCATTTGTCTCTTAATGCGCGTCTCGCGACAAGGATCGCAGGACGTATCGTTATGCATCTCGTTATTTATACGTTCGCTATAAAGTGCAGCGCTGCGAAATACAAAGTGGTAAACAGGCGTTACCATTGAAAATACTTTTGGCACAAAACATCAGTGTCGCAACCTTGACATTTATAACGACCACTGTTGCTATATTTATATCGTTCTAAACACTATTTTTGTGAAAACATATCAATTGAGAACTGTCTAAATTCAAATGTATTACTCAGGAGCTTGTTGGTATGTATTTAGTAGTTCAGTACTCGTAAGTAATGTTCGAATAGAAAATAAGACAATTAAGGAGACCGAGTAAAAGAAGTCGTTCGTCTATGTATTTACATATATTCCCGGCACTGCGAAATCAGTTAAATCAACACGATCCATTGGCTTAAGACATTTTTGCGCGGCGGAAGCAAACCGCGCCGGCGAGCCACTAGAGTGTGCTTCGTGCGGGTCGGAATTAAGTTGAGAAAACGCGCTTAAGTGCACGATAGTACACGCGAGAGAGATCAAAGAGACCGCGCATGAGTGACGGAAACCAGCTGGCGGACGATGTTCCCGAGCACCCAGATTTATCCGTCCGTTTTCTTTCATTCTGATGCTGCTCAAAATATTGTTCTTGCTCCCCTTCCTGTTCCTCGCTCTCTCGCTCGCTCGCTTCTTTTTCCACTTGTCAATGTTGAAGGCATCTCCCTCGACTTTGATTTATTCTGTCTCATAAAACTCAGCTACGTGCCATCGGCGCCATCGCCGAGAACGATGTCTTACGAAACAAAGTTTTGCGCTGGATTAGATTCAAAATGTATTTACATGCGCCGTCGAAGTTTCTCAGGTATGATTATCGGCAAGAATGTTGCTTTTGTGTCGCGGAAAATATACGGATCCGTATTCGTCACTTCAGCTATCGTACTTTGTCAAAAATCGAAAGCAGAATATGGACTCCCCCGACGGAGATACAAATTGTATGAAATCTATTGAGCAGGGAGAGAGACCATAGGGATAACCGTCAAAGACGGCGGGAAGCAATAGCATTGATTGGATGGTTTCTACACTTTCAGAATAGGATTTACCGAGTTACAAATTGTTAGTCCCTTGTGACCGATCTTTAGGTGACATTGTCCAATCGCGAGAGCACGTGCGGGATTGGCGCGTCTTTAAATATATCCGAAAGAACTGTTCGAAAAATGGACAGAGGGATTCCAATAGGGACCAATTCAAGTTCGTCGGGAACAGAATGACCTATCGATCGTTATTCTTGACTTCATTCTTGAGTGTAAAGACGGTTGATCTTCTTTCTTTGTCGCTTGGGATATCAGCAGAAGGCTTGTATCTCATTGTACAATAGAATAGCATGAAAAAGAAGCGTATAGATATTTTCGTGCAAAAAATAATCTATTTTCTAATATACAGGATGTCCCAGATTTGTCGTGTCATCCGCGCGCGTTACTGACAGATACCTGAGATCATTTTTAGACCAAAATCCTAATACCAAAATGTCGAAGCTATAATGGTTTTTAAATGAGAAATTCAAAGTTTACCAATCAAAGTGGTTAAAATTCGCGCGCTCAGTCATGTCATATTCGACAGTAGTGAAGGTGTTTTCAAGTGCATTAAGGGCTCATGCACAATGAGAAGAATAAGGAACAAGGAATTAAACATAGAGAGAATTCATAGTCGTATCTTTTTTCAACACGGTCTTCTCTCTTTTTTCAAGACACAGAATTCTGTCTATGTTTAATTCCTTGTTCGTCATTCCTCTCATTGGCCGCGTTCAACAGAAACAACTGTTGAGTGTTGGGTCTAAAAGTAAGAGCCAATCACGTTCGATTGCTACTGAGCGATTTGTTCTGCTGAACGCGCTATTGTGCATGAGCCCTAAGGCTCCACAAAATAGAGATTCAAAGGCTTTTAAAATTAAAATTTTTATGGTTGATGTAACGAAGGATTCGGATATATCGATAAAGGAAAAATAACGTTGTGTTATAATTGTTATAAAATTTAACCCTTAAAGCGCACATGGGGTGTAGGATACCCCACTCCGAACTTTGTGCTCTGATAAGTCCCATTAAAATGTCTTTTTCAATAATTTTTTAAACAATGTTAATTTTAAGAAATCGCTATAACTTTTGTTTATCCTTAAAATACATGACTTTAACTTCATTCAGAAATTTTTATGCAATAAAATAGTCAATAGCGTCGTTACAGTACATACTTAAAGACATTGGGGTATCTCATACCCCCAGTGCGCTTTACGTAATTTTTCGGAGGTGTGCGCTTTAAGGGTTAAATATAAGAATTTATAAAACTTAAATTTTATAATTTTACAATTATTTATATATATAAATATGATATTTATAATTATTTATAAACTTAATTATATAATTTAATTAAATTTATTATAATATCATTAAATTTATTCCTTTCATTCTCGTTGAAATAATATTTTTGACAAGATTTATTAATAGAACTTAATTTTCGGGGAGCATGCGTTGCATAATAAGTTCTCTTCACTCGGACACTATATGTTATGACGCAGACGTAGCTACGCCATTGGCACCGCACGAAGTGCGTGTATGGACGGTTGTTTAGGATTACAACACACAGAGATAACCACCAGCATGCGATACATAATGCAGCAGGCATTGTGAGCCATACCGCGCCCTCCTGCATACAATACGTTCTACCGATGCATTCTATTGTTGTCTTTCGAAATAAACTCAGTCAGCCACCACCTCTCCCCGGGGCTCTATATTATCTCCATACGCATAATACATATTACATTCACGACTCTCGTTTAGCTTGCCACTTTACCTTGGCGTATTTGACAGAGCAGCCTTTGAGACGACTGTGTTAACCTTACGCAGACGCACCATTCATCTTATTGTTATTAAAATTGCGCCGACAATGTTTCAGAGACACGTGACTAAGCATTTATACAAGCGACTTCAAAATGTTTTCGAAAAGATATCGGCGGAGCCGGTCATGCAACAATGCATTTGTAGTATACACTTGAAATAATTAAATAAAAATATTTATCAAAACGCCGGTCTTTTCTTTCGTAGATTCTGACACAATGTGAGAAACTTGCTTGTCAAACTTGTGTGCGATCCAGCAGAAGATATTCGGGTTAGTCTGTCTCTGCATAATTTCGATGGAATAGGATGATCAGAACTAGCGAATCTGACTTTAAGCTAAGCCTAAGATTGAGTGATGTGTTTCAACGTACTAAAATACAATAATAATTTAATATTTGGTGTAAAATATATATACAAAGTAATATATTTAAGTATCTATCTACTCATTAAAAATGTATTTGTATTAGTAGTTTATTCTTGCTCGAAATAATTTAATAAAATCTCTGAGATCGGAAAATTCTATAAGACGTTTATAAAAATTATATTATAAAAGCTATCGATATTCGCGATATTAGTGATACGAACATAAAGCTTGTGTACATCAATTTCTGGTCCCCATAATGACGTACAACGCCTTTCGGTGTAAACCATCAGCTTACACCGTCGATTATCCTTTTGCCAAACTCTGTTCCTCATAAAGGTAACGTCGACGGATACAGAGGCAAGCGTTTCTCTTTTGTGGTGATCGAACAAGAGCCAGTCTTGCGGATGGCGTTCGTCAAGGCTTCTCTCCATCGGATAACTGGTACGGCGTCTCTCACCTGACAGGTTAAAGGAGGAGTTCGTGTGGCATAAGCCATAGCAGAGGGAAGTGACAGGCGGTGTATAATATTCGGAACTAGGCTCCGGGGTATAGACCCCGGTCGTAGCAACTAAGTATCCCTTGGGGAGACGTAATCCGGGATAAGCCATGATTTGTTTGCTTGTCGTTAGCATCACTGGCATTTGGCTAATCACCGGACATTGTTCGGTAATGGATCTTCAACGATCCACACTCGCCTGATGGACAGCCCGATTCCTCGAAACTTTTCAACCTTGCTATCGACCGACAGGTCTTTTGATGACTTAACTTATTCCGTTGACACTTTTCAATGAGCCGAAATGATGCTGCATCTTTATAGCACAAAAAGGATGACCCCTATGTATGAACGAACAATTGAATTCGATATAGACGTCGATATTTTTCGTTGAGGTTTTATTCATTTAGACGCTGAGCACATAGCTTTCACAGCATACTAATATATATGATGATAAATTGGATTTTGGAGAATGTATATAGACGTCAAATCATATAGTTTTCTGTTAAGGCATCGTAAAAACCTTTTTTAATTTTTTTGTGAAATAAATTACGGCGCATTTATTTATTGAAGAAAATTGAAAAATAAATTGTAACCTGTGTAGTAAATTTATTAGACATCGTCTCTTTCCTTTCTCTTTCTTTTTATAAAAAAGAGTTTTGGATTAATTTTCTGTCATCACTGACACTTGGATTTCAAATAAACCGTCCGACTTCATGAAGTCCCTTGAAAGAAACCCTGATTGAAGCAGCTTTTAATCGTCAATAAAACTTAAGGAGATCGCCATAAAAGTGTGCGCGGATCTTGAGTCAACCTGACAGCTTTAAGCACAGCGGCGGATGATACCATCACGGTGGTGAGCTCTCCGGGCCCGATATTACGTCCGATAAAGTCGACGGAGCAAAGCGTACGAGTCGGCTGTCACGCAACGTCGTATTCACGTCGCCGTGCAGGACGTTTCGTGCGAACTGGAACGAGCGCTCGCCGCGGCGTGATATTGCCGGGACGTCGTTTTCCAGCTCGTCGGCCCGCTCGCACACGACATATCGGCATAAGTATTTCAGCCCTGCGGCGGGCGCGCGCGGGGTCCCCTCTAAGCTTCACAATTTACGAGCTTCGTAGAAACGAAGCGCGCACAGAAATGCACACACGCGCCGCCGGCGTGTCTGTCTCCGGGACATCCGTTTTACTAGAGCGAGCACGAAACGAACGGCCGGACGAGCCGCGTCGCGAGCATCCTCCGACGTAGATACGAGAGAAGTGTTGCGGTCCCGTGTACAGAGGTTTGTATATACGAGTTAAGAGCACGGGCCTGAGATCCGTGATGCCTGAACGACGATCGTGCCTGTTGGTGGCGTAGCTCGTAGTGATGCGGCACGGCGCTACATAGTGCGCAGCACAGCGCGGCACGGCGCGGCATACGCGACGCGGCCCGCCCGCCGCTTCTCGGGCCGCGACGCGGCATTATTTATCACGACCGCCGCAGGCGCGCAAAGGCGGCAACTTTGTGCCGGCTTGGCCGCTCGCAGCCAGAATCGCGATACAGTCGGCCAGATATCATTTTATTATACCTGCGGAGTGAACGCGGAGGGTAGTTTATCAGCAGCCGAGAGCCCGAGCCCCGCGTTTCTCTCCTTCTTTCATCCACTCGACTCGCCGTTTCTCATTCCCTTCTTCGGTCTCTCGTGCTCTCCCTCGCACGTCTGACGCCCTCTTTCACTTCTCCTAGTCCGACCTCTTCGTTTCTCTTCCCTCTTCGGTTATTGCCGTCTCGTTTTCACCGCTCCGCTTCGCTCCGCGTCGCGCCGAGCCCGGCCGCGCCACGCTGCGCCGGGGAATAATATAGTGCTGGCGGGTTCTAACGGCGGTAATGTATGGCCGACATTCCGGGCAAAAGGGGGGGCAAACCAGCCCAGAGGACGCCAAGGGTGAACAGGCCGAGCCACTCTGTCACGCAGTTTTCACTGAACGTCTCTTCTGCTTCCTCTACCGCCTCCTCCTTTTCTCCCGTGTCGAGAGATTACCGCCTCCGATAATTACGACGTTTGCACCCACCGGGGCCGATTTGTCTTCCAGGTTTGCGGAGGGGCCGCGGGTTCGATGTCGAGCGTCACGCTCGCAAACGTTCACGGCTGTTGCTCTCCGCCCTTTTGGCACCCAATGTTGCCACGATTATAAGAACGAGGCATGAAGAAGATGTACGTTTCTATCGCATTTTAATCGATCGAAAAGCACGATCGTTCCTTATTTCGTATTTATATAACCCTTTTTAAGCCACTAATAGTAATTATAAAAATGATTAATAACCATGAAATTTTATAAAATGCTCAAATCTCTCGCAAATCTAAATGAATATTCATTTAAGATAAGCGCGTGTCACCGCAAAGATGTATTTTCCGAGGGAAGATACATTTCGACGATACGAGATAAATGGCATACTATTTCATTCCGTTTTATCCTGGGTACACAATTTGCCGATGAGACAAGTTCTCCATAAGATATCCGGAGAGCAAACTGCATATTGCAGCGACAGGGGATTCTTTTTACGCGTTATAAATATTCTATAGATAGGCGGGGACGGTGACCGATGTGAAAACCGCGGCTTTTCGTATAGATGCGGGCATCCATGCAAATTAATTAAAAGAAGACGCTGTTTGCGCTTAACTCGAAATCAATAATAAGCTCGCGTAATGGAATCAAAGTGTAATGCGAGCGCAGCGCACGCTCGTGCAGTGTCTGGACGTACAAAAAACGCGTTAATTTAAATACTTATCTACACCTTGCACACCGGTCCCCAGCTTCAATCTCGCGATGTAATTAATTTCATAATATTCCTTGACTTTGCCTCGCTTAATTGCTCACAATTAGCTGGAAAACGGCAATCCTAGTCGCGGTACGGAAGAGAGAAAGAGCGAGAGTGAGACGGCAAGGCGGCGTGATGCAGAGAGAAACGGACGTTTCCAAAAGGAGCAAAGAGAAAAGAGAAGCGGAGACAGAGACGGGAAAGAGGTAGAAAGAGGCAAGGAAGCGAGAGAACGAGCCGCGTAGGCGCAAAGCAGTTAGCAGCCTCTTGGATTCCGTTAAGCGTTTAGTGGTAGAACTAATTACCGCTTGAGTTTCAAGGATACGCTCGGCGTGAAGCGGACGCGCGATTGATACCAGCGCGGCGCTCCGGTGCTCCGGTAGTGCTCCACGCTCGCATACACTTGGCGCTGTTCTTCCGCTATTCTTACTACGTTCCCCGTATGGAGATCGCACCGCTCTTCTCAGCGCGGTAGCGCCGATCCCGGTAGCTTACTTTCGCCGGAAAAAAGGAGTCGGCAACGGCCCGGCCGACTGGGGAAAAGAGGGAGAGCCTCGCGTATACAAACGCGTACGTATTTACGGCGCGGCTGGGCCGTGCTCGTAATTAAACTGACGCGAATGGGGCTAATAAATTCGTGCGAGGGCATAAAACGGGTCTTGTAACTCTATCGAGGTAATTGCGGCGACCACGCCTCGCCGCCGCGGGGCCGCGCGGAGCGGCCGTGGTTCTCTTACACCTTTTCGCATACCGTGGGGTCCCGATAGTACGCGCGGCGCGGCGCAGCAGCGGCCTCCTCTCCCCATAATATCACTGCCGCCGCCGCCGTCGGGTTGTACCTCATCAAGGCGTCACGCCGCGGCAGCGGCGTACCGTCGGCGTCGGCGCGAGGACGGGGAACGGGAACAAACAATTAACGAGCCGGCCGCCGTTAACCCGTAACGTGTCTATTCAATGCAAACGATGTACTAATGAAAGATAAATCTTGCGCCGCGGCCCGTCGAGACGCGCGCAAAGAGCCCGTACATTACCGCGCGATATATCTCCCGTGTACATCTCGCGCGGGACAATGTTCAACGCGCTTTTTGCCCCTGCCGCGCGTCTCGCTCGCGGTTTTTACACGCGTTTCTCTTTGGGGAGCCGTGGGTTAGATAACGGCAGGTTGGTAGCGCGAAGCGCAAGCGTTTCGCAGAAAAAGAAAAGTTTATTACGTTTGCGTTTTTGCAGCTATACGACGCGACGCACGTTTCTTTTCCATTCTACCCTCCTTTCGTTCGAGGAAATCGAATATCGTTATTTTATGTGAATAACAAACGGAATCACTTTTGCGAAGTGCACAGCGCCATGCAGCTTGAAAATATACAATTGGACACGTGAATATTCACACTGTCCATAATCAATATCTGACGTTATCTCCATTTATTTGCGCGACGCGCCGCGTGCCAAGACAAATGAAAAAATCGTTCATTCATATATTCAACGTTATCGGCAAACATCACCGTGAATAATACGGTCTGCGAGTCGAATGAGTAAGTGTGTACCCACCTTAAAGGCTCGAGAAGCCAACCGGTTCAGCCAGAGGCAAGATGGCCGCTGTGAAAGTAGAAGGGTAAAGAAGAAGAGGGCAGTCAGTCGAGCTAGGAGGTAAGGCAGGCAAGGCAGGCAAGGCAGGCAGGAGGCAGGCAGGCAAGCAGGCAGGGTGGGCACAGAGCGATCATAACTCAGGTGGCCGCGGACAAGCAGCGCTTGTTCCGTGCATTCGGAACACGGAACACACACGAGCCCGCTGAGACCACGAACTCGCGGACACACTCGCTTCTTCTCTCTCGGCCTCGCCCCGCGGCTTTCCGTCTTTCTTCCCCGTCGCGCTTTTCCCTTCTTGTTGCGCACACGCGCATGCACATACGCCGTTTCTCTCTCTCTCTCTCTCTTTCTTTCTCTTCCTCTTTCTCTCTTTTCTTCCTTCTCTTTTTCGCGCACGCTTTTGCGCTGGAACGTTTGTTGGACGGTTCGTGGCGTGGACGGTGGCAGCCGCGGCACGCCAACACAATCCGTGGATCTCTGTCGCGTATACTCGCGCGTAAAAGTTACATCTGGCCACAAACAACAAAGGTGCAACAGGGTGTTGATGATCCCGTAGATCATCTGATCTTTTAAGGATTCCTTGGACAATACCAGTTTTCTTTCACAATTTCTACTTGATACGTATTGGCTGATAAACATCGACTTTGTCAATTTTGATTTCGGAGATCTCGTAATTGTATGAACTTGACACAAATCTATTGATCTTGCAAAGTGTAAAAATATCACTCTTGGGTGCGCTAATCGTACAACGTAACGCCATCAAATTTGAAGAAAACCACGCGTCGCTTTCGGCACGAGACTTCATTATTCGGGGACGAACAGGCGGAAGACGGAACGACGAAACAGCCGAGGAGAACGGGTGTGAACGAGGCTTTACAGCCGACGACAAAATTTAACTCTTGCGGACGATTGTACCGAGGGAGCTTACACCGTCGGCAGAAGAAGAACCGGCTACGTGGTCGCCAGCTCGTGTCCGTCCATCCGTCGCGCTACAAATGAAGACTTTAAATAATTTAGTCGCCGGCTGTAAATCCCGTCGGGAAGCGACGTTAATCGATACACGCCGCCGTGCGCCGCTCCGTTATACGGCCCGGGAACATTTATGAATGCGCGCTATGAATCACGAGATAATAATATTGCGCGCGCGGGTATGCGCGCGTGTGTGCACGCGAGGGTTCTCCAAGTACCGCGAGCGAGCGGCCACGTCGTTAAATATAGTCGCGCCTTAATGCCCGCGCGGGCATTGTGCGAGGGAGCTTGTTACCGCGATTATATTTTTCGCGTGCGCGGCGAGCGTCGTAACTGTCCCGGCTTTGTTTTTTACGACGTTCGGGATACACTTTGTCTGGCTGCGACCGCGAGACGGTTGTCATCGGTCGCGGTAGCCGCGTTTCCGCTGCTGGACCCGCCACAGTCGTCGCGGGGGGATTTTCGGTGAGGGGGGAAGGCGTGAAAATTTACGCGACCCCGAAATGGGAAGGCGCGCGCCGCCGCCACCGCTGCCGCCGCCGCCGCCGCCGACGCTGAATTATTCGTCTCCGTGGAATATTGGATACGCTACTTCTTTGCCTTGGCGGAACGAATACCGTTGATGTTCCTCGGAACGTGTACCTCGGTTGACAGTCTCACCGACTCGCTGATTGCGTTAAGTGTTAAATATTGACGCGTCGTGTATCGCTGTCGCGCGGAAAGCCAGAGAGCTCAATAGCAATTATTCGGGTAGAATTAAAGAGTAAAGCGAGTTCCAGCGGTTTGAAACCAGCGGCGCGGAAGTGTGACAAGCATAAGAGCGCTTTAATTAGTTACAATCAGCGCGAGTCACTCAGCGGGTTATTCAATAGAGAAGATCCATCGCGCTCAGTTCCATCTACCCATGTTCTATAATCCTTTTCCCGGCTTCTCGTAACTGTTCCGCGAACGTTCAATTCGCGCGCTTTTGTTAACTTTCGCCCCGCGTATTACAATTCGTAATAGTATTACGAACGATTTTTACGGACCGGGGGCCGAAGTCGTTTTCGGAGCAGACACGGAGGATCGATTTATCGGTTGGGAACGACGCTAATAAATTACGGTAATAGCATTAAGATAGATAGACGGCCAGACGCGTAGGCGTGGAGACGCGCGGCGCGGCGGCCGACAATATTTTAGCCTGCAGTAGCTTTATGACCAGAGGTTACGAGCCAGGAAGAGCCATAACGCCTCGTATCTTCTCTGCCCTCGCCGCCCCCCCTTCGGCGTTCCTTGCATTTGCGGGAAAGCTCGGCACCGGGTGCCAATTCCTAGGAGCGTATCGGACCATAAACTGGAAACGTGATGTATGTTACCTTACCCCCCCCCCACCCCCCTCGCGGAGCCACCCCCCTCTCCTCCCCCTCGTTCGTTCGTTCGCAATTCCGTCCACACTCTTGTGCAAAATATGTCCGTATACTCGCCGTTCTCGTTCCTCTCGATACGTGCCAGCGCGAAACTCGTTGCACCTCGCTAACAAAGCGTCCCTCTCCCCCCGTCTGTCTCCGTCGGGGGTCGGTGTGAATTTTTCGCGTCCGAGGCCGTCGCGGAACCCCCGCGACGGCTTGGAGAATCGCGACGGCGCGGCGAGATTAAAATTTCCCACACGTTCGGCTTTTTTTCGGTATTGGTTCGATCGCGTTTAAATATTGTGACATCGTCGATGTATACCGCAGGCTCCGAAAATTGAATTGTTTCGCGCGCGCCGCGTCGCGTTGAGGAGAAAGCGGACCGCGGGTTTTTCAACTTCCGCGTGAATACGACCCGCCGCGATCCGAGGACGCGTATCGGGGAGAGGTAGGGGCGAGAGACCCGGCGCGAGAATATATGTACAGGCGCGCATTCAATTAGGGAATATTATTTCCAGCTGGATAACGACGGGGCTCATTATTGTCGCGCGCGTTGCCGCGATTCCCGTCTCGATATCGGCGATAAGTGGGACACCGGGCGCGCAGAAAATGGCACGCCAATATGAATAAATTAAACTATCCCGTCGAGCTGTATATCGTATAAGCACGAGTCGTAACACTCAGAGGCACGGTAATGAGAGTAAATCACGGATTTATCGCCTACCCGTCGGAGATTATACGGTAAACACGTACGCGGTTTATCGTCGGTAACTGCGCCGTGCCATCCGTGAACGAGCGAGCGAGCGCGCGCGCACGTGACGGCCCATATTTTTCGTCACCTAAATGCCGAAGGGGGAAGTTTCAACACCGATATAATATTACTGTCCTATTCACTCTCGGCGACCTTTCCTGATGCAGACCTGTCCTTTCTCTCTCTCTCTCTTTCTCTCTTCGCGTATGCGCCGCTGTCCAGTGGCGTAGCCGCCATAGCCGATCATTTTACAAGCGAGTTGATATTTGCGGAAATATTTGCCGTTTCCGTGCAGATAGCTTCAGTGTTGAATCAGCGATTTATTGCCTTTTAAAGTTCGCCTATTTCAAAATCTTTGAACAAAATTACGAAGGAGCTGTTTTTGAAAAGAAAATCTTGCAGGTTGAAGTATTTTGTCACTCTTATAATGTTTAAATTATTGATGGGCTTAATTCTTACCATAAATAGTGATCCGTTCCTAGATCGTATGTGTAACTCAAGTATCATAACGAATGTGATAACGCGTCCGGGTAATAACCGAACTTTTATGCAGCATTGTACAACATAATCTCGAAAGGCGATACGCGCTTTATCATTTCGGAAAGAATTTATGAAACAACTTGGATCCCAAACGGGCACTTTCCCCGAAATTACGGCACTGCCGTTGTCGGGGTCCTTCCTATTCACGACGGTCGTACATACACGCCTATGGACTTGGATGTGGCTATAAATTAGGTTTTATGAGGGAGATAAAATGCGCGTTATTATCTAAACGGCGACGCCTTTACAGAGATCGTGGCCCACACTATTCTTTGACCGCGCACGTATGCGTAAATATATATATGCGTGTCTGCATGCATGCCTGCGTGCGTACGTGCGTGCACGAGTGCGTGCGTGCGTGCGTGTGTAGCGCGGAAAGGCATTCACCCTCGAATACGTCGTCTACGACGATCCCTTCGTAATGCGCATAGATTGACTGTCAAGTCCAGGGAATGAATAGGAAATTGGATGGGGAGAACGATAGCTTCGACACGGGAGATAATCTTTATCGCGTAATGTTTCCAATATTTTCGCGCCGAGTTCTCTGCTCGTTAAAAAAGAAGCATCCATGTCGATTGTACCCTTCGACGAGAATCGTAGCGAAGTATTCGAACGTATTTAGAATATTTTCCGCTGTTTAGTCTAGAGGTTTATCTTCGTCACGGGCGATAGACATGTTTTTAGCTGCGTAATCTCGTGTATTTTCTAAACTAAACGGCGATATCTGAGAGACAAGAATAAAAAGATTTAGATATTTAAGTACAGCGCGTTACGCAGCTATGAAAATTAGGATGGTAGCGGTGAAAACATTAATCACATCATATATATTAAGGCGTCGTATTTCTCAGACCTCATACATCAACCGATTTTAATGGCCGTACAGATTCACATACGAAGATTTGTTGTTTCAGTGGCACGGTTAGTTTAAGTCTATCATTAATTTCGCTATGACAAGTACCAGCAGGAAATTTATTACCTGGCGTGCCTTTGTGAGTGCGGATGTTTTTCTACGTAATGATGAAGCCCTGAGTGAGATTATTTATAAACCATGATTAAACTCTCCATGCCAAAGTCGTGCGAAAAAACTTTGAAACATTAAACAGTCCACGCGCGCGCACGTTCACCAGAGTCACGGACAACGCTTCCTGTCAGTCAACCTTTCCTCGATGCATAATTTACTCCAATTCTTAGTTCAGGTGTCCACACGTGTCGTTTATATTGGACGACGCGAGGAACGCGCGTCGATATAATATCGTCCATGATACCACACAGATTAATATTCGATCGTGGGGGCACCGCGGAGATGAGACGAGCTCTCGCTGGATATAATCCTGAAAGACGAAACGTGCGACTTACGAGCGCGTGGCGACGTCCGCTATAATTTATAACGCCCGGGCCCGGCAACAAGAGCAGCCAGAAATGACCACCCAGTGGCAGGGTAAAGGATGTTCAGTCATAACATCTGATGAAGCGAAACATTAACGAGGCGATATATCAGTCGGCTCTTATAGACGCAAGCGTGGGCGGTATCTCGGGCATCACTCACAGAGGTACGGGCACGAAATGAAATGTGAAAGAAGTAATTCCACACGGGATCTATCGGCTCTCTTCATCGTACCGATAAGACATTTCTTATGTTATTCGCGGCCCAGGAGCTCGCCAGGAAGTTAATCATTGAGATTGTCGAATCACGAATTTTCTCCTTCACAGCTTTACCCTTATCAATACACATAAACGCGTGCCTTATCAATCGTTATATGACACAGTTGCTACAAATATTTACGACAATCGCGAGTTAGTTTCCGTTACAATGTCTTGCCTGGTCAGATTTTGTGACTGCAGATGTTGACAAATTTTGGCGAAACATTGCGATTTGCGCCATCTTATTCCGAAAGAAATACAAGTTGCTCTATAATGGTAAAAAGGAGGCGGAGGCATTTTGCCACGTACGCAGTGAGCAGTTACCATCGAGTTCTGCTATATCATGCATGTATATTCATCCTTAGGGATTATCCTACCATTCGAGCTGGAATAAAAATGGTATAACCATTTCGCTCGATACTACTCCGGAAGGACAAATAAACGAATGCATGGATATTTAAAACGCGCCAAGGTACTATTCCACGCGCAGTGAAACGTTTTACCGGAATAATTTCAAGTAATCGACTCTGGTATTTTTCCGGTATTTTTCTGGTAAATTGCAGCTGCTCGATAGTCGAATCGCCAATTTGGCGATATCGGTACGATGATAAACAGTCACCTCGACAGAATTCTATACCGCGACTGCTTGCCGTCGTCGTTCGATATGCATTATTCGTCGCGGTATTCCGTAACGTGAGGAATCTTAACGCGGCGTTTTGCTGGCTTCTATTCCGTTGATAGAAGAAGCCGGTCTTGAGCCAACGTTATAAATAATCGTGCTGTTTGTACGGCCGCGGCCGGCGCCATAAGTCGGAGCAGAAAAATACGAGCAACCACGACGGACGGCCGCGATGGGAAGAAACACCATTACTCATTGGTTTAAACTCAGCTTCAAAGAGCTAATGAGTTCGGCATATCGGTAACGGTCATACTTGATGTATCCTTCTTGAGAATTGCCTGCGAATATATCATGATTACGTGATAAAGATAATTAATATTTGCGGCTAATATCGCGATCTTAACAAGCGTTATTCGACGCTACGTATACGTACTACTATAAAACTTTTTTTTTTATTATAATTGCGCAAAGCTTCTTAATTAAAGACGCGCATTATTGATTGATTCAAAATACAAGTTTAGAGATGAACTTCAGTAAACAGAATATCGAAAATACAGTGCATTTTATTAGGCCAGTAATTTAACGTAAACACGTATTCCTTCTATCGGAATAAGTGGAATGATAATGACCGAATAGATCATTCAGCGAGGGCAAATTGCGCGCGCTGGAATTGCAGGTTGGTACGTACAAAGCGCATAACTCGTCAATCACCCGTGTGCGGTTTTAAAGATCCCGGCGTCTCTGGAGCGCACCGAATAAAGAGGGGGACGGTAAATCTGTCGGGGAAGATATGAGCAGTCACGGCGCGGCAGCACCGTGCGGTCGCCCATTATTCATTGGCTTAAGCCGAGCACCGAACAGCTAATGAGGCCGACATACCGGCGTGTCCGCGGCGATCATAGCCTGGTGGACAGGCATAATAATCCGGCAGAGATTGCCGATCGGCGAAACGTCTGTCGGCGTGGCACGGTAGCCGCAGATGTAGCCTCGATATGGCCAGCGCCGAGAGTGCTGTGCCGGGGCGACGGCGACCGGAGAGTGAGATGAGAGAGACCATTCCTGGAAGCCGTTAACTACGTCGTCGCGTCCTGACGCATGTACCGATCCGTGTACGCGCTGCCGATTAAGGCCGCCACACGTCAGCCTGATCGATCGCCGAGAAACGGGCCGCGATCTATTCCGCCGTACCGCGGCCGAACCGCTGCCGAGTCTCACCGATTACGGCAGGATGTGCAATCGCGCGCGAATTGCTTCTCTCTCTCTCTCTCTCTCTCTCTCTCTCTCTCTCTCTCTCTCTCT
>NW_020213872.1:397641-426205 GCF_003070985.1 Temnothorax curvispinosus | reverse complement strand
TCTCTCTCTCTCTCTCTCTCTCTCTCTCTCTCTCTCTCTCTCTCTCTGCACTCGTTGCTGTCGTTTTATCCGTCAAAAAGGACTACTGCTCGCGGAAAGACGACAAAACGGACACAGCTGTTCTTCGTAACCCGTTGAGTTAGAAATAATAGCAACGCGAACATTTGTCACGTAAAGTAACGATGTAGGAAGTTGTATTTTTTTTTCTTTTCCGCAACGCCAAACGCGTTATCAAGTCCGTCCCTAATCGGTCGTGGCGTATCCACGATACGACGTGACGGCGCGCTCGCTATAGTTAGGTGGCGATAACCATACGTCAAGCCTCGAGTTAGGGTCGGCTCGGAAGGTGAAATACGCGTCACGATCAATCGTCGTGAAATTGCAAGTTTTCTAAAATTTTTTCCGAGGGCCATCATGGCGAGAATATACGGCCCGGTGATCTCGGGCTACGTGGTGGTGAAAGGGATAAGACGTGTGTGGCAGGCGCACTTTACGACCGCGTTTCCCATCGAGCACCCTAGGCGAGCGAGAGCCAGCGCAAGAGCTAGCAAACATATCTTTCCTGAGACGAGTTCGGACGATCATTTTCTGTGAGCATCCTGCTGTTGCGCGCGAGACGTCTGCCATTTCATCTGTCAGGAAGGCAGTCTTCGGTTTTGTAGACTCCGCATCATTATGGCATTCTACGTCCAGTGAGCAAAATAACGCATAATGGAGCGTCTCTCAGGAGCTTTCGTTTTTTCGCGGTGGATTCGCCTGTCTCTACGAACGCTATGTACATATTTCTGCAATATATTTCTCCCGATTATTTCTCTCGGTCGAAATTTCATTTACAATAGCGAATCACGCGATAGGAAAGCAAAGTTTAACGTCGCGCGGGGAGAAAATATTAGCGTAATCGATGTCTTCGCCTTCGTTTACGATACGATCGCGTAATACATTATTGCTTCGTTACTCACGTCTGTTCACATGCCGTTGTCACAAAGGGCGAGTGCGATGAATGATATAAAACGGCACTACACATGTTCTACTACACTGCATATTTCATTCGCCTCTTACACGACCCGACATATCGATCGCGTCGCGAGATATGTTGAGTTACTTGTGCAAAAGTCGTTTCAGTTTCTCGCCCTATAAATCGGAACGAGTATATCTCAATCTTCGCAAAAAGTACGGTGTAATATAAAGTTCGTTATAACGTAATCTTTTGTAAGCTCTACCGTACCTATATCCTCCTCCTCTTCTAAAAAAGGCATCTCATCGATAATCGAATCTATCGAAATATCGTTGTCGCTTTTCCGCGATGCCGATTGATTCTCTCTCTCTGCGTTTACTTCGTGAGCGGCTATCATTGCGGAGATCGCGTGTTTATATTGTTGACGGTTAAATATGTAGTGTAATGATTATATGTAATAAAAACATAACGTTTGTATCAGTTATACATCTAAAAAGACTTTTCTTTATTTATTGAACATTTTACAATTGTTTCAGGGCACGTCTTACATGGAATTGTTCGGAATGGATTCTGATCGGAATTATTTAATTATTTCCAAGAGATTTCTACACTGAGAAAAAAATGTCGTTAATTTGACTAAACTCGTTTAGTTGTAGTGATTTGTTTAATGTAAATATTAATATATTTAAATCAAATATACGTGAGTAATATTAAGAAATTCTGAATTTATTTCAATATAATATTTTTTGAATTAACAAATGTTTGCTTGACAGCCCGTGACCGCTGCATTTAGTTAAATCAAATAATATTTCTTTGAATCAACGATTTTTTTTTCTCAGTGTATTGTGTTTTGTAGAGAATATAGAATAATTTCGGTTGGTTTCCATTTCGAAATTCTATAATAAGTGCCCGGATAAGTTTTACAAAAAACGGCTGTCGTGGCATATTTTGACAGTTGTGTGGTTAATAGTGTAATAGTAACAGTGAAATATTAAAGCTAAATAGCGCGCGCGTAGCGCGCGTTTGTGATGTCTAGTTTTATAAATTTTAGAAACTTACGCTAGGACGTTCAGTAGAATAATGAATATTTTTCGTTAAAATTGACGGTTTTTAATATTTACGGCGAATGCGATCGCGCGAGTTTGCATATTTTTCGTTTTCATTGTTATAAACATTTGTACTGGAATATTCTGATATATTTTTGTTGCAAGACATTATAATAATGTTTGAAGATATTACAGCAAAACGAGACACGAATGAAAATATGATAATCCGAGTCACTCCTCGTCGTCGAGTTAATCCTTTTCTTAATTGCATTATCGTTATATGTATGTTATATCGTGATATTATTATACATTGTTACATATTACAGTATAAATCGCGCGCTAATAAAAATAAATCCTTATTGTGCGAATTTGATTTGCCAAACGTAACCATCAACCATTTATGCGGCACATGAAAGTCGCAGCCACTTCATACTCTAACAAATAAATAAATATGTTGTTAAATATGGGAAGATGTAAACGTTGAAGATAGGACAGTAGGATGAGATAGGATAGGGCAATAGAAGATCAGATGGAGAGGGAAGAGAGCGAGCGATACTGTTTTCTTGAAACAAATTTGATGGTACATAGTTCTATTGTCGATACGCATTTAGGCCAGTAAAATTAGCTCGAAAAACACCAAATATCTACAAAACGGATTGACAAGCCAATTTTTTGAGAGTGAGTAGAGGGTCATAGGAGATGCCCAAATTCACAAAGTTCCAACAAAATTTCCCTGTGCGTCGGCGGCAATCTCTATAATCGATAAAAATGCTCAATCGACCTGGCATATGGACTACAAATAAAATACTCGCTCATTTTCGAGAAATTTTACTCTGAAACGCTCGAAATACAAATCACGACTGACCGAAAATAATACACAATAACACACACAAACAACACACACACAATAACACACTGTACAGTTCGCGGAAAAGAGTTTTATAATATACGACAATTCACAATAAAACCGCGAATTTTCCCCACGAAAAAGAGCATTTACTAGATACACTCAACTTTGGCGCTCTCTATCTCTAGTGTTTTTTGAGCCACCGCAAAAAAATATATACGAAAATTGTAGAGAATTGAATCCTCTACAAGTTTTATTGGAACATTTTTTTTTATCAAACTAACAGGGGGCGATATAAGTGTCAATAAAATTATTCAACCCCTAATTGACGGCACTTTTATGGTTTTAACTTTTTTTCCTTGACAGCTATTAAAAATTTTTTTCAACAAAAGTTGTAGCAAATATTTTTCCCTACAAAACTAAAAAAAAAAAACAAAATTCGACCAATAGAAGCCGAGATATTCAAACTTTAAATATTCACCCCTATTTTCAAGATTGCCACCGACGCACAGGGAAATTTTGTTGGAACTTTGTGAATTTGGGCATCTCTTATGACCCTCTACTCACCCTCAAAAAATTGGTTTGTCAATCCGTTTTGCCATTTTCAAACCTAATTTTACTGGCCTATTTGGAGAGGTCCACACAAATTTTCAAATGGCTCTGTCGCCTGGAGATCCGCATTCTTATTCGAGACCAGGTATGTTAATTATGTAATTAATTATATAAGTATAATATTAAATTATTAACATTTATTTTCGTTATGTTTTCTCAAAAAAATAAAACACTGATATCGGCTAATTATAAGTTTATCAGCATTGAAAGGCGATGCTGTCGTTCGTACCTCCAAGTTTTTAAATAATCCACAATTTTTTTCAAATTATGTCATTGTTTTACTGTAATATGCTAATTGTTTCTTTAAATACAAAAAATATACGTCAAACATTTCATAACATTCTTGCAATTTCTCTACTAAAAACTATCCTGTAGAGTTATAAAATTATATTTGTAATTGTAATGTATTATTTTCTTGTCACGTACTTCTTATATATAAAATGGAAGTTTTAATCGATCCCCGTAGGGTTACAATTCTCATCCATCACTACCTTTCTCCTCTCACTTAACCCTTTGGACCAACGACTTAACGTCTCTTCCCGAAAGACGGAGCCCAGTTTGCTCCGCACAAGAGCCTTTCTCGCACGAAGGGCGCATCAGCTTTTGGAAAATAAATTCCATGTTTACGTGCTCAAGTGGACTCGAACCTGGTTTCTTAGATTACGAGTCTGGCGCTCTACCACACTGCCGCCTTCTTGTCACGTACTTATAATTATTATTTATATATTGCCTCGTTAAGTATTTAAATATTACATTTTAATTGCTATAAGTTCTTTATTAGACCTCTGTTGTGACTCATATTCGCTTGGAATTATCAGTTGATTTTTATCATAAAGTTCTTAAGGGCAAGGCAATATTGACAATAGACAAGACAACGTTGTGTGACAAAGTAGTTAGTAAATATTTTCTTTTAATTTAAGTATATTTCAGTTTGTCATTAATATGTAATATCAAGCGGTAATTTAGCGTCACACACCTTTCTACTGGGATAAGTTTAGAAAATACTAATACAAATCATCATCATTATAACTTTGGCAGATTATTAAGATACCTAACGTGGATAGTACAGGTGGAATGAGAGTTAGTAATAAGTAAGTATAGAATATGTTTGACAAACATAGATTTTTGAAATTATTGATACAAATATTTTATATTTTATATATATGACGATATCGTATTTTCAGACATAAAATTCAGATTGAATATGAAACAAATTCAAATTCTCCTGCATTGTATTGGCTAAAACCTGATCAAACTTCCGATGGTACACATCCCCTCTTAATATCTAACAGCAAAGTGAATTTAAAAAAAAATAATTAATATCTCCTGTATTAATGTGTATTGCACTCACAAATCAATATTTTTAGCTTACATGTACCAGAGCTATATTCCTCTGCCAGGATACACTATCACGCAAAATCATATTCGATTCAGAGGTAAGAATTTAAACACAGTATGCATTTCATAATTATTTGTAAGCACAGTAATGTCTGATTGATTGATATTGATATTATTAATAAAAGTAATAAAACGTCAAAGTAAAAAGTATAATATATGTTAGAGAGGAAAATGTGAGCATATAAAATTGCAATTATATTGCAATAATTTCATACTTTTTATATTTACTGCTTCAACTATTTACAGAATGGTTTTCCCATTCAATTTTTATTGATGTTTACTTTACATTTTTTAGATTTCTGTACCAATGGGTTTCAACGCTATGATGCCTGGGTTTTCTAAAAGAGAAATTTATGAAAATAACCGAGTTATATACATATTTTCTGTAACACCAAACATACCATCGTATGCGATGTATATTATAGTAGGTTCACTAGAAGAGGTGAAAATACTCGGAAGGTGTGCGCATGTAAGCTGCAACTTGTGGACTGAAAAGAAATATCTCCATCAGAATATAATGGCTGTTAATAAAATTATGGACATTCTGTATATCATCAACGAACATTTGCATCGTATCTCGGGTAATATGTTAACCTAATTTATCGTTTCAGTTATATGTATATTGTATAATATGTTTATATGCTCATATGCACTTTCTTTTATAAGGAACTGTCAATCTTATTCCTTTTAACATATGTGTGCTTCCACCAAATATGCCGGAATTCGATATGCAATGTCCTTGTGTGACATTCGTGTCGTCAACTGTACTTGACGATCATTACTCTATGATCAATACAATTGTTCAAAACATCATTGAGAGCTGGATAGAAAGGATAGTTACGATTGCAAATTTCCAACACTTGTGGTTGATTTATAGTTATTTGTATAACAAGTGCGGGAAGTTGAGAATTGGACACGAATGCGGAGTGGACGCACGAGCTGAAGGCGAGTGCGATCACCCGCACGAGTGTCCAATTCTCAACCCGCACGTGTTACACACCCTATTTTATATTACAAAGTGCGTGGAAAGTGGCCCATTGTTGCGCGCGCGTCATCTGTGCGACGGATGGCCGATTCCATACACGAGTCAAAACAGTGCGGTAATGTTTACGAGCCGAAGGCGAGTGCGGTAACCGCACCCGGGAATTTTCATCTTTACGCACGGCTTACACACCCTATTTTATGTTGCAAGTGCCTGGAAAGTGATCTATCACGCACGCGTAGCGTGCGTAATGGGGCACTTTCCATGCACGTGTTGCATAAAAGTTTTAGTACATTCATTTATAGGAACTCTATAGATAATATAGTCAACAAAGAAATGCACGAATTTCTAGAAATAAAAGGCATTAACAATTTATTAAATATGGTAAATTATTAATTTTGCTTTGGATAAAATTACAGAAAGAAATGTATTGAATACATTGATTGATAATATATTATTTTCTACTTTATATACGTGCGCTTTCCACTTTATATCCATTTCTACTTATACACACTTACTATACCATTTTCTGAAATTGAATTACTATTACAGTTAAATTTACATGACGTCTCTTTAGCACCTGATTTGATCGGTGTTTTGCCCATGAATATTATCAAAAGTGTATGCCGGAAAAAGAGTGTTTGTTTTTGAATTACTTACAACATATCTTAGGTGAACCCGCAGTTTTCAAACAGTTTCTTATATCTTATTTAAGTGATCATCACTAGTCTGTAATCCAAACGAATGTTAGTTTTAAGAAATACCCGTATAGATATTTTGATGATACTGATAAAATCGAGGTAATATGATTTTTATGCAAATAAACTATAGTTCTTAATTTTATTTTATTAAGCAGCGAATAACAATTTATCTTGTGGCTAGGTATTAAATTCTGTAGATTGGAAAAAATGGTTTTGTGTGTGGATCAGGTTTCTCCAATTCGCATTTGTATTCCATAAGGAAAATTGATTGGCACTTTATGGCGGATTGGTGGATCGCACAAGAAACAAGAAAAGTGTTGTTTGGTCCGATTGCAGCATTAAGCCTTACTAATGATCTTTTTAAAATAGAATTTTTAACCTATGTGCATGCATTGCCTACGATTCTGCCGATATACAAGTTATATATATACTAGAATATGCGTTTCTGCATGACCAGGAGATTTGTGAAATAAGGTAAATATACTTTTCTATATTCAAATTGTTTTGTAGTTGAGTAACATATCGCGCACGTATCTCGCAGGTTTCTCTGGCTGCGCTTGTGTATCAAAAGTAAATGGTTAAGAATGCAAACGCCCGCTTTAGAGTTTGCCTGCGAATATTGTATGCCAAAATATGCCTGCCCAATATTCCGCGATTTGTACGAATGGACAGCAACTCTTAACTTGGCCCTTTCATGGTGTAAAGATGAGAGTAGACATAATAAAATGCTTCCCAAAACCATAAAAGAATTGGAATCTATTCTTAAGGTTAAATTGGATGATACAATATGATTAAACAAATGTCCTATATATATTAACTGATGGAAGATGATATGTCAAATCAAAAAGTTCAAATAAGTTTTTCCTGATTGATACAATATAATCATACGTTGTTAATATTCTGACATACAGGTCTGCGGCCGATTTGCATTTTTTTGTCGATATTGCTCACTGTTAACTTCCTTCCTCTCGTTTCGTAGCATATGTGTTGTTCATGATGGAGCCATAAAAGGATCGAGCTAAGAGAAGGTATTAATTATAAATCGTATGCCTGTGTGAGACTTTGGCGAGTGTGCGCGTTGTTCACTGGTCACAGTTGTTATTATTATATGTGTATATATAAAATAAATATATAATTATACAATATAATATATTATACATATATATATTTATATAATTAAAATACATGTAATATACATATATATAATTATATAATATGTAATATATATTCTATTACACACACACACACACACATACACACACACACACACACACACACACACACACACACACACACACAGAGGCGCGCGCGTGCGCGCTATTTATAGCTACACTGAGAATAAAAATTTGTTGAAAAATGCAAAATGTGTTTCATCCAACTAAAATATTTAGTTTGATATATTCAACTAAACATTAGTTGGTTTAACTAAACATTGTTAAATTAACTAATTCTTGATTTAAAAAATGTTGATGGATGACATGAATAAACTATAAAATGACTATACCTCTTTTAGTACAACTTAATAATTGTTGAATCAACTATTGAATCAACTATTGGATCAACAACTATACAAATTTAGTCCGTACAATACATTTTTTTTCTCAGTGTAATATATCCCTGAGCTCAAGCATCTTTTATGTTTCCGCAAACAGCCTAGATGCTACGAAACGCGAGGAGTGAGGACGTTGTAGGTAAAATCGGCTGAAAAGTGCAAAGCAGCTGCAGGCCTGTTCTATGACGTAATAATTTATATTATATTCTGTCCTATATACATACAATTTATATTTTAGTAAGAACTATTCGAAATTTATCACAAACAATAAAATATTGAAGAGAAAAATTAAAGAAAATAAATAAATGTATTTGAAGAATTTTTTGTGTAATTTTTTGTATGATATTAATGTCATCAATATCTTCTAAATAGAACTGAATAATTGTTCATATGTAATTCTATTCCTTTAACTATTCTGCATAGATATGTTAAAATAAAGATTAATAGTGTAATAGTGACAGTATATAATATTAAAGCCAAATAGCGCGCGTCTGTGTGTCTAGTAAAGATCAAATATGTATCCTAAATGTGTGTGGGATCATATTTTACTGTCTCTTTTCGGTCACAAAATACTATTGGTGATTATTGGTCTTACGTGCATAATATATGGGGGCAGTACGGTGTAAATAAAAATATGTTATAACACACTCTATTGTAATATGTGCTGTATAATATAGGATAGAACATCTATCACAAATGTGTATGTGATTATATCTTATTGTCCCTTTTCGGCCACACAAACTATTATTGGCAATTACGCATAATATATATGCGAGGGCGGCAAATGTACAAAAACTACTCTGTTACCTGCGAAATTTTCAGATTTCTGAGCGAACTTTGTCAAGTTTTTATTTCCCGTTCATTTTTCGCCCGGCAACAAAAGCTCTCAAAGAAATTAGCAACGGCTATCGGTACAGAAGGGACTGAAGGAAAACGTCCGGCACAAGGAAGTAAATCTCATTGTATACCGCGCGCTTGTATACCCATGGTCATTAGTCATGACCTTTGTACGAATGAATGAGAAGATTAACTGGTAGGCGTTTAGCGTGGGCGGGCAGCTGAGGATCGTCCCTCGACGTTCACGAGCACCTGGAGGATCCAGCACGCTGGTGGAATTACGGTTGGAAACGAGAGAGGCAGAGAGCGGAAAAGCGCGCGGAGGGACGCCAGGACACCCCCGGTGCGGTCTACTAATGAGAACCACCGCGGGACATTCGTCTTTCATGCCGGACACGTTGACACATTTCTGCCTCTCGGCAGGAATGGAACAAGACGCACAACCGGGCCCGGCAAGAGCATCTGCCACGCGACAGTCGTTGTCTCGTCGCTTCCGAAACGAGCGCTTTAACCAGTTGACGGCGTGATATCCCAGGCGCAGTATTCGCCTGTCTTATTCGGTAATTTATGTGTTTCCTTCTCGCGCCCGGTGCGAGATGTTAGAATGGATTCCGACGATCTTTGAGTTAACAGAGGGGGTCAACGGAACAGCGACACAAGTGTGCGGAAGTTAACTCCGCAGTTTTTAAACTCTGTATTTTTATGAATTGTGCTGCACACTGTGCTATGTTTGTGCCGTATTGTGCTGCAAACCACCACTCTGTAACTCAAAGCTTACTGAAGAAAGTTAAAAAAAAAAAAAATTTCTGATAATCCCAAATTTTTCTAATTTTGGGGTTTTCTTCGGTGTGCCATATTGTGCTATGTTTGTGTTAACTTGTGCCGCAAACGTGAGATCGATAACTTCAATAAGAATTAAGAAAAAATAAAATAAAAACAAAATTATACTAGTCCCGCACTTTTACCGAAACAAACCTAATTTTTTTTTATAGGCAGGTACTACGTTGTGCCATTAAAAAAAAAAAAAAATCGATATCTCCTTTTATGTAGTAACTAAAAAATGTTGAATCTCAAATACAAAATAACAAATAACTATTTTTACAACGCATTTCTCGAACTTCTGCAAGCAGTACTAAGTTGTGAACAAGTACAACAAAAAAACAGCTGGGGATGTGAGAAAGCAAAAATTGCAGAGGTCGAACAAAATTGGCCAGAAGGGATGAGGGTGAGAAAAAACTGCAGAGTTTTTTTTCTAAAGTTGTGCTAGGCGAGTGCAATAACTTTTACTAATGACAAAATATCAAGATGGCTAGTTTTTGCAGCACAATCATCTAAAAAAAGTAGTTTTTACACTGAGAAAAAGGTTTCTTTATGCCAATTAAACATATTTGGTTGACACTTTTCTAAAATATTTATTTCAAGCAAACGAATTATATTTAATATAAATGAATGTTTTGTTGGTATTGCTAATTTACTTTATCATTCATATTTGTGTCAACTCGGCGATATAGTTGACATGATTTATTTCATACAAATGTGTGTAGATGTGTGTGATGTTGGATCAAATAAAGTTCGTTCTTTTGAGTGAAACGAATGCGATTTGTTGAGCCAACTTTATATTTCTTAATAGATAAGAAATCTTGCTTTGTTTCGTGCTCGGTTCCGTGGCGCGTAATGCTGCGTTCGGCTCGCGCCCGCTACGCGGTGCATCGCCAGGATCCTTTCGCGTAATTAAGATTCAACATCGACTCCTATATCTAGGACAGCTCAGCAGGGTTTCTCTAGCGTTCTCTAGTTCGCCAGTCAGGGCGTGCTCACTAGCAGGGCCTCTGACATAACCAAATATATATATATATATATATATATATATATATAATTATAAACGTCGACGCGGATTTTCAGCAAAATAAAATTATTTACTATTAAAAAATATTTAATTGATATTATTTAGTGCTAAATTCGAATTCCTTACCTAATAATAAATCTCCGTTAATGTAACAAAATATACTTTTGTGCCAAAATTATTTTCCTTAACTATTAAGAAATATTCAATTGATGCAAAATAGTTATTTGTGTAACAAGTGAGGTAAGATGAAAATTCCCGGGTGCGGTTACCGCACTCGCCTTCGGCTCGACACACGGCTTACACTCCCTATTTTATGTTGCAAGTGCCTGGAAAGTGGTCTATCACGAACGCGTAGCGTGCGTAATGGGGCACTTTCCATGCACATGTTGCATAAAGATATTTGTTCGTGCCAAAATCAGATTCATTAACTATTAAAGTACATTAATTTGGGGCAACAGATTATTCACTATTATCACAAACCAACGATTCCATTGATTCAACAAAATATTCGATTCGCCGTATCCAACCATGCCATTTATTATCTGTCAACGAGCCTTATTTAGTCCAAAGAAACCTTTTTCTCAGTGTAGGAATTACGCTTAAAAAGAAATTCGATAACCATCTAGCTTGGATCACAGTTACTAAATGCTTTAGTGAAATAGTCTCAACTTAATGTTAGGTAAATATAATCAAATAATTTGGTAAGTATCAACAAATAATCATAGCAAGGCGACGTAATTATTATCAATTTATGTGGTACATTTCACAAAAAAAAATATTTGTTACATAAAACCATATTGTTTAGTAATATTTACCACATTGTGTGATAAATATTACCAAATATTGCTTTTAATTATAGTTAACAAATGCTATGGTAATTATCAAATTATTTGTTTAATTATTACCAAAATATTTAGCATTACTTACTAAACCATTTAATTGTTTTAACTGTTTAAAAATAGGTTTTGCTAACTATTTTATAATTATCAACCGATTGATCACAATTACCATGTTTGTTACTACTTAAATACCAAATATTGCGCTGAAACACAACTAAATGCACATTTATTAAGTATTACAAGACTTTCTTTCAGTGTACAATTTTCAGATCCTATATTTTTTGAACCGCAGCACAATACAGCACAATTTATAAAAATACAGAATTTGAAAAGTGTGGGGCTAACTTTACACACGTCAGCAGCGTGTACTCTTAAACTACTGAACCGGCGAATTTGATGAATATTGAAAACTTGGTCGCGCTACGCGACTATACACAGGTCTCTTCCGTTTTGCATCGCAAGTTATAGTTTAAATTAAAACTTTACGCACGCTCCCAAGAATACTTTGCGACACACTTGAAGCACTTAAGCACTTAGGTGTCTCGCGATCGTCGTTTGACCGTTACTTATAACAAAGTAGGCGAAACTCGAAGCTCGCATTGTTACCCGCAGAGGCATGGCACGAGTTCCGAGCATCGCTAGATGAAAGACGACGCTGTTAGGCTATTCCGGACAGAAGTCCGACTCGTTGGAACATAATTTCTCCTTTATTAGATACAGCGTGTCGTTCCCGAGGTGGATAAAAGCGTGGAAATAAAGCCAAAATTCTTTTGATATCGGGGGAAGCATCGCGGGGCCGGGAGATAGGCGCGGGACAAAAGGGGTACATTTCCTCGGTGAAATGCCGTCTCACCCTTGGACTAAACTGGCGAGCAGTATTAGCCGGCGGCATCTTGATATCATCCGGCAAACTTGCCAACTCCTTTATACAGACATTTATTTCCTGGCGTATCTGTTACAGCCAAGTGGCGGTCTCGCAGATTGCGCTACTTCGCTCTGTGCCGACCCATTCTATCCTCCCTCCCCCCTCCCTCTCTCCTCCGCCCATTTTCGAAGGACTTGGAGACATCGAGGAAAACATAATCATAAGTCATTCGTTATGGTCGCGAAATAGCAATTACCCCGCTCGTACGAAGACAATACGCGCTCGGAATTGGGTGTTCGAGCTTATATTTGAATCGTACTTTGCGAGAGAGTGTCGTTAACTGCATAATATAGGTCTCTCGACTTTTAACGGAGAATGGAATTGTTAAATAATAACTTTTATTATGACACTTTTGCGACATTGAGGACGTCTGCATTAGTACTTGATGAAACGCAACGTCGCATACATTGGTAGGCTATTTGTAACCGCAGTCATATCTCGACCCAGATATCCGATTCGTGTCTCGCGCTCGAAACGTTTTCAGCGAGAGACGGGAGAGAGCTAACCGTATATCGTCCTAAAGTGGCCTCTAGCTCCTCTGGCGACCTCTCCGGCTTTATGCCAGCGAGAACAGCCAACTATACGCCACGCAAGAAAACACAAACTTTATACGTTACGGCGAAACTGCTGCATCGAAGGGGGGAACAAAAGACCCGCGCGGAGAGACATTACGGAAGAGGAAAATACGTGGCGCGGCTAGCTGCTGCAGGGGGCTCGTAAAGAGGGAACGTGGAGCGCCGGTATAACGTCGGGGACAACGTTTATACCGCCTTTCTCGCCCACTTTTTTCCCTCAAATTGTTTCGCCGCGGCTTAATCTCTGTGTTACCGCGCCAGCCAAGCATTTTCGCGAAAATAAGATACGCAGGATCGTAAAGCCTCGCGCGTATGTAAACGTACGCGGAGGGAGCGCGACCGTGCCTTGATAAAGAGGAAAAGCGCTCAGGTAGGTATTAAGTATTAGACGACTCCAGTTTTTCGTCTCGGACCTGTGTTTTTTTCCGTTCCATTCTAATCGGCGAGCGCGGCGGCAAACGCGGCGGAAGTTGAGTCGCCTGTCAGCGTGTCGCCGCGATTCCCGGCCACCTGTCCCCGATGAACTTCCCTTCGGCACATCCTGTACACGTGTAGAATGGTATCCTGTTGCCCTGCTGCGGGTAACAGAGTATTTGTTAATGCCCGTGCGCGCGCGATCAGCGTGCGGCCTCCGTGTAAACATGTCAACTTGTCGCGCCGCAGTGACTCCGCACCGCGGACAGGGACAGTCCGGGGCCGCTCGGTCACTGTTGCATGTCACGACACTGTTGCTATTTAGCCTTCCATCACTCCTGTCTTTTATGCCACTCACGTGACACGTGCATTACCGACTCTTGTGGAAGCCGGTTTCCGCGCCACTGACAGGCATGTTTTATACCGTATATACGCCCGTCGTGACCTGGGCAAATTGGATTTTTCTATCGCGGCCAAAGCGAACGATTTTAAGCGAAACGATTCAAGCGTCGCGTCACTGGTGGCAGTGGTGGCTGCAAAACGTTTAATAACGTTATATCTGTGAATGCTTGTCTTTCGCTAATCGTTGTTTCGCTTCGAAATAAGTAACTGATACAGTCCATATTATTAGACACACCTTAATTTTAATAGAATTCAGGTTGGAAAAAGAAAAAGCTAATAATTTTATATTTACATGCCTGAAAAAACACTTTTGATAGCAATAATCATGCGTATTTATTTATTTTTGTCAAATATTTAGGTACACTGAGAAAAAAAATCGTAGATTCAAAGAAATATTATTTGATTCAACTAAATGCAGCGGTCACGGGCTGTCAACCTAACATTTGTTAATTCAAAAAATATTATATTTAAATAGATTCAGAATTTCTTGATATTACTCACGTATATTTGATTTAAATATATTAATATTTGCATTAAACAAATCACTACAACTAAACGAGTTTAGTCAAATTTACAACATTTTTTTCTCAGTGTAGTCAAACAATATAGGGGAGACCGTGAGGCCATCTGTCTACGGGGGCTATGTGTCCACAGTACTGCTATCTCAAGTTTTAAGAGACAGATGTCTTTACCATTGTAACAAGTAGTTAAAAAATGCCCTACGTAAGATATTTAAATGTTGTTTGTTTTTTTTCGATGCCTCTCGCAGACGCTATATACGTTAAAAGAAAAGCGAAAACAATTATTCACATTTTTCGACGGTCGAAAAATTTGCTGTGCGACAGTAGTTTAACTCAAATTAAAGTAAGCAATTCATAATATTATCAATTAATATATAGTTATCAGGTGTGAGAAGCGTTAAATCTTAATTTCGCATAATCTAAAATTGGCAACATGTTAAAGACTGAAAAACGTGGTCGGGGCTATCTGTTCTATTTTTGATGGGGCAATGTGTCCACACTTCAATGACGAATTGTTCTTTTATAAATAGATAATGGTGCGTAACTACAAAAGAAAGATTTTCCTTAAGACGGATAAGGTAGACATATCTAATAAAATTATATTTAGAGCGATTAAAAGAATAAAAATTGAGCGAGAATCTTTTCGTAAAAACAGCGTTAGACTTTAGAATAAATTTTCGGGCTCTCACTCGCTACTGTAAAAAAATGACCTACGAGCAACTACTTGACCCTACGATTCAAGAATCGTCACCAAATTTTTATTTTAAAAATACCTACACGTCAAGTTAAATATATGAGTGTGTCTTAAATTATTGAGTATTTTTTATTTCAAACATTGCCGAGGATAAAGTAAAAGCCCTAAATAAAAAAAAAGATTAAAGAATTGAGGGGACAAAAGAAACTCATCACATTGATTTTGCAACGGACTCAAAATCAGTTTGAAGTCACCGTATATAAAGAAAAGTCAGCTCTACGCAGGAAACTTGTGAAAAAATCTACACAAAGTGCTACTACTTCTCTGACTCCAACGACTTAATAATAAATAATATTATAAATAAGTATAGAAATTATTATATTAATATAAATAATGTTTTTTATTATGTGGACAGATAGCCCCGCATATAAGGCTATCTGTCTACGCTTGACTTGTCCACTTAAAAAATTCGCCTTTTTAAAATGTTAAAAGATCAACGATTCTAATTATGTTTTTTTTTAATAGCAAGGTTGAAAGGTTATACCATTAAAATTTCAGCCAAATATCTTTATTAGTTTTTTAGTAAACTTGAAAAAAGCGTAAAATGTGTACACATAGCTCCGGGTCTCCTCTATATATTTAGTCTCTCTCAAGCCGCTTTCGACGGTTATTAAAGTTTTGATTTTCCTTGGCATATTATCGATGAATGATTGTGTCTCCTGCATCTGTGATGATGATTCCAGACATAAATAATTTTACCAATCAGCTGAGTTTTTGTGGTAATCACGTCTTTTGCCACTTCTCTCTCCGTTCCCACACATTTCCAAGTGAAATATGTCAAACAAATTACTATCTTCTACAGCACAATAGTTTTTTAACATAATTCGATGAATTACAACAATAATAGATAACGGCCATAAAGCTGGTGATGGAAAGTCAATGAATTGTAAAAAATTAAGATGCGTTTAATAATATGACCTGGGACTGAATATTATAAACAATAAAAAATCTTACTCTTCTTACAGTGTGTATTCTGTTAAAGTAAACTCATCGATGATCAATCTAGATTCTAGAACTTGTCTATTCTTTCACGAGTGCCATGATTGAATTTTTACGAGCGTGTTTCATTAATATTCCGTCTTGAGACGACCCATGATTCACATAATCTACCTTTTGTGTTAGCTCAAAGAAAAGTTTCCGAGGACACTTACAGCATAAATAATGATATCTCCCCCGGTCCGTATTCCAACCGCCGCTCCCCAACCAAAAAATAAGCAACGCCTCCCTATCACCGAAAGTGACTGACAAGCACTCCGTCAGCATCATATTTCCTAAACATAACGAGATTAGGTCGCATTGTGACGGCACTCGAAGCTAATTTACATTCTAATCCGTACACCATTTCCGCCCTATCGTCGAGTCTCACCGTCCGTATTCATCACCGGCACCGGTGGCATTTTCATTCCCGTATAACAAAACGTATGCATCTTTGGGATATTTTTCAATAATGATGTCCGAGGAAACGATTTTCGGGGGTATTTACATAAACTGATATTATCTCACTCGAATGTGACAGACTGTGTGGAAGATACAATTTAAATGATAAAGAGTACGAGATTCGGGACGAGATCGGCTACTCGAACGATTGCCAAGAAATGTAAATGTATGCTGAAAATTTATATGCGCCGTTGTGCGGTGCATGACGCTTGTGCAACTCGGTAATGCGGCTCTTTCGCAAGAATGTCTGCACGTTGACACGGACATCGCGCGAAAGAAGAGAGAGAGAGAGAGAGAGAGAGAGAGAGAGAGAACGGGCTATCAAATGAAAGACCGCGTCAGATGGAATTAGATACGGTTCGGCGGATTAACCGTTTGGCTCGACGCGCCGTTAGAGGATAACAATTTAGAGTAAGCAGAAGTGGATTGACGGTGGCAGCGTTTGCGAAATGTTCGCGCCAGCCGTCATCTCGTATCATATAATCTTGGTAATTATCTCGCTAAAGTTACTCGCGTCATTCAAATGATAAATTCAACTCGCCTCCACGTGTCTGACGATGCGTCTACTTCTCGTAATTGATGAATCACAAATGTATAACGTTCCTTTGAATAAAGATCATACCAATATTTATCTAAGCTTAGACTTATTATTATTTGCCGAATATTAAAAGACGTTATGCTGTGTTACATATATTTTATATGTACGATTATTTATTTACAGCGAAAATGAGCAAAGTAAATGTGATTCACGGTAATCGTTCTATTTTATGAATCTCTACATCATTTCTTCCCTTTCCTTTTACTTCTATGACTTTTGATGGGTCGTGTAGTTAATAACTTTGTATTTGAGCGCACTACCACATGGCTACGGCTATAGTGGAGTCACGCAGTTGGCCCTCATTGTACGCGGATGTACGAGGCAGGCAGGGGACATACGAATATCAATGTAAAGCGAGGCGAATCCGGGGCTAGGAGCAATCTCGGCAGTGGATCGACCAGCGGATGACAGGTATCGACCTGGATCAACATCATTTTCCTGTGAAGTGCCACCAGCTCTATCCTGTTCCCCTTCTTCTATCGTTTCTGTCTCGTTCACTCTCGCGCATCTCTACCTAGTCTATAACCCGTGGGCCGTGTGCGTGTAAGCTTACACGACAGGAGAAAGAGAGACAGAGGGAGAGAGAGAGAGAGAGAGAGAAGAAGAAGAGGCTGATGAGAGGGACGAAAGGCAGGGGGAGGGAGGGAGAGAATTATTAGCTGGCTACTCTACTCCACTACCTACCGTGTTTCTTGATTACTATCGGCGCAGCTGCGCCCACAATTTGTGTTTCCCGTCAACCGTGCGTAAGAGAGCCGTCCGTCAACGTCGTGCCCATAACGATGCCATAGTCTGATGCTGAGACGCCGCTGATAACCCGATACAGACACGTATCCGTCATAAGGCGCTCCTCTCCCAATGTATTCTTTTGTCTACCGATACCTATATCGCGCGAGACGCAGATTGCCAGGGTTTTAATAGTCCGTCCGTGTAAACACTATAAACGGAGGTGGAGACGTCTACGACGATCAGCGAACAGGCGTTAACAGCCGTACACATTGTACATGTACATTATATAGTTCCCTCAATTGAACGCGATTAACGCAAGCATTGCGTATCGAATGGCAATTACCGAGCAGATTCGTAGACGTTTCACGCGCGTAGGTAGCAATGTAACGACAATTCAAGTTACATGATTTCTTTCCCCTATCGCTCGTAAAGCCATGCAAATTATAGACAAGGCGATATGTTATGCAACAGCCGTATATAATATACAACGGTGAGCTATTCGAAGCGAGGCATAATGCTGTTTTAGCTGCTGCTGCTGCAGAATGCGGAGTACCAGAGTCGATGACATAGTCACATCTGTCTTGCATTTAGCGCAGCCTTTAGGCGTGGCAAATTGTACGCTGACATGTAATAGCGCGATTAAGTTGAATTAGGTTTTTTTTCTTCCTTTTCAATCGGCAGGCGTTATTTACGAGCCGATTGAGCATAAATGCAAGCTAACTGTTATGACACGGCGATAATTCGTTTTGAAATACTTACACGTGGCATATGCAATGCATGCGACAAACGAATAAATAATACGTTGAATGGAAGATCACGAATGCCATTTGCGATGATTACCGAAGCAAAAATGCAGAAACGTTGTATATTTAAACTGACAATGAATTTAAAGATTTACTAGCGACTTCAGAGCCGTCTTATTAACGTGTGGCGTATCTTTCCTTCGTTGCCCATATTTAAACAGTTTATGTTTTTTCGGAACTCTCTCTCCGGATTTTAACATCGTACTTCTCGCGGTCTCTCTCCCCCTACTTTTTCCTCTCCAGTTTAATCATAATTTTTTAGGCTATCTGGGCGGGACTGCGAACGTGGTAGAAATGGACCGGGGCATTTCGTTTTGCGGCGGGAGAAAAAGAAGGGAGAGGCGGTTTGAAATTTACCGCCGGCGGACAGAGGAGTGGCTGGCATGGCGAGCTGTCAGCTGTTTTCCGAATTCTGTCAATTCTTGTCAGTTGCATCGACCAGTTTAGCATAAAAATGCTGTTACGGTAGATGGTCGGCTTTCGAAGGCCCCGGCCGACACGGTACAAACGTATCGTATATCAAAGCAGGCGGCCATGGACGGGGGAAAATAAGAAAGTTTTTGTTCTCTTTATGGAGTCCACGGTCGCCGTGGGCGGTGTCTGATATACGATCGTTGTTCAGCATTTTGTTGACGAAAAACGCTACTGTATCGGCATGCATTTTATCTCGCGGACGCGACGCGTCTTTGATAATATTTTTAACGCGGTACATATATTATGTACAAGTGATGGAATCTCGGTTCCTTTATAAAAAAGAAAAAAATCTCAAGAGGAACCTGTATCGCATCCATTACGAAATTCGCAACGCCTCGAGCATGTCCGAACGATTGTAATAACATGCTGCAGGTGAGCGTTAGATTTAATCGAACGCATACATGAATTCCTCTCTATTTCAGTTCTCTCAAACGCTACATAACGCAAAACATGGCCCGCACTCCCGTATAATTCCCAGATTGAATTTCAAGCATGTACTTGATATATACCTGATATATGTATATTGTATATATATGTAAATAAAATTATCGCTGATTTATCGATCAGATGTCTCATCGGTCAGGTGTTAAACAAGCTGCCATATAAAATTCGAAGCGGAATTCATTAAGCCCGTCCCCGAAACCAATATCCACGTACAACCGGGAGTGGCGCAAATTTCAGGGTACGCCGGTTTGGGCCTATTCCCCGGATGCCTATTTAACTACTGTAGTTAACGTAATATGACATCCGCCGCGGCAAGCGATTACGGTGGAACACGCGATGCAAATTTACGGTATTATCGTAATAAACAGGTTATAAAGGTTGATAGCTTCCTCGTGTATTGAAATTACACCACTGCCGTGCGCGGCTTTTACACGTTCGTGTCTCAGCGCGGCGAGTGTGCGTGCGCGTGCATTTCATGCATTTCGTGTACGTACGTGTACGTTTTCTCCGCGTGTACGCACACGAGCACGCACGCACGCGCGCGCACACAGACGTGCGTCTGTGGACGTATACAAACCGGGTACGTTATTAAGAATGTTAACGTATGCTCGTGACGGGCTGTCAGGAACCCCCTTATCCGGCTGAGCTCGCCTCGGCTGGCAGATATAAATATGCAATAGCGCTTGTCATGCGCAGCGCCTAATAATTGAATGTATAATAAAGAAGGCGTCGCTCGGTGTCATGCTGACAGACAGACTACAGAGAGACTACGAGCGAGAGGAGCGCGCAGACAAACGTCGACTGTCAATTTCATTTGCTTCTTCCACCGGAGCCGCCTGTCTGCTTATCTCCGGACGTCTTTCGCGATTGCTCCCGATCGCTGAAGGACTCGTGAAATCGACGCTTCCTGTTATTTACGAAGCGCGCATTAATTAGGAAATTTTATTTCGATCCATCCAACTTCGTGTAATCATACGTAAAAGCGACATCGCGATGTTCATTATTTCTTTCAATCTCTCTTTTTTTTTTCGTAAGCATTAGCATATTTTATATCCGTCGATATGCTAATGTGATAAATATTAATCGAAACAGGAATAAGATTTAATATTTTACGCTCCAAGTTGCGTTCTTTCTAAGCAGATACAGTGCGTTTCAAATTCTTTTCTCTCCCCAGTCTCGCCCGAGTCTTAATCCCCGGCGTTGCCAATCTGGGGGAGCCATAATGCGCGGCGATGATAAAAATATCGTTCATACGCCATCGTGTAGAACGGTAGCCTATCGCATGCCAAAAGAAGAGGGCTGTAAACGGCCGATTCGATATCCATTTGAGACTGAGAGTGCCCTCCACTTCCGTGACAGCTAGGCAAACACCGAACTGACATTTAGAATAGCTTTTATTTATTCTAGCTTGTTTATTTAGGCTGCCGGGATCGCGTTACCTGAGAGGCTTTGAGTGGCAGCGGGGGGAAGGCTACCGTGTCAGCACCGGACCCATTGTCACGCATCAACCCATCGCGGCCAGAACGCAAGCGCGTGACGCGGGCGTAACTGTGCGCCTTCGTATAAATAAATAAATGAATAAATAAATAAATAAATAAAAAATACATACGTAAGTATTTAAGTGCGCAAGGATTACTGGCTCTATATTAAATAATTTTTTTGATGTAATTTTCCGTTACTACGCTGCCTCGAGGAGGAACCGTGGCCTCGGTTCCGTTAAAAAGCGAACACGTGTAGCAGCGTATTTTACAATGCGTTGTTAAGGCCATTAATTTTCTAGCGTGCCTCGCTTTTCCGCGGGAGGCGTAAGGAGAATGTTTCTAGATCACCCGGTGTACTGGAATACCGACTGGAGGCGTAATGTATTATACCGGGCCGGGCAGGTATATTACAGAGACCCGCAGTTATGCGCGACGGGATATGATTGATGACAAGTCGTTGCCTGTTATGAATATAATATCGATCAATCACGCTATTTACTGGACGAATGCATAGGCCCACTCTATCATCCTCCCCATAGCTGCCTACCTACCTACCTACCTATCTATATCTCTTCCGACGCGACCTGCTTCCATCTAAGCTCGGAGCCATTTTTCATTACTCACGGTAACGAGTGGTACGAATTGTGTACGATTTCTTTTTTTACTCCTCGCCGGCTTATTGATTTTGCAATGATACGCGGATCTATCTTTATCCGCGCGCCGTCTCGATGTTGCTCGCTATCAAGATTGTCCTAAATTATGAATAACAGATACGTTCCGTGATGCGCGACGACGCGACGCGGCGAAAACGCTTCTTTTCTCCTCGCTCTCTTTCGACTTGACCGATCCTATACGTAACCGGGTGTTATCGCATTATTAATTCCAGCACATTCGTGGCGCTCGTTTAACGAGCTCTTGTATCAAAACGGAAGTTGATTAAAAGTGATTTATGATTGCGGAACTTACGTTTTTATGGAAGGTAACAGAAAGGTGGAACGGAAACCGCCGGGTTTTTATAGCAGAAAAACGATTACCATTCACGCAAGTCTTACATTTCAGCGCGCATTAATTATAGCTTCAAGTGCAGAAATTAACAAAGTGGCATATTAAGCGACATGATGTATGACAAGCGGCGAGCTGAAAACCATTTTTCACTACTCACGCGAACGGATGGCTTTTATTGGAGAGGAGGAGGAGGGGGAGGGGGTTCTTTCGTGGACAAGAGAAACGATCACTGCCATGAGATTATACCGTGAGCAAATGTTGCTTCTTAAAACACGCGATCGTCAATTTTACTTCCGCTGGAAACGTACGTTATTTCGTATATCTCTCACGTCCAACTCCTCACGGTTACGCACGGTCTCTGGCACTCGCTTAATAAGGGAATCCTGGAGTTACGGCAATTACCGACATTTACAGGTTCCAATTTCCTTCGAATTGGCTTTGCAGAATTGAAAACCCATTTACATGTTTGAAGTACGTACAGAAATAATGTGCGGGATGGTATTAAGATTGAGAACAAGAAGTATAAAATTATATTTGTGACACTACTTGGTGTTGCATGTTGTACCTTTTGTATCCAGAGCTGTCAGTTCATGGAAACGTTCGCTTTAATATACATAATTTATGTGATAATACAGACGAAAATTGATAGCTCTAGGTACAAAAGGTGCAACACCAAGTAGTATCAAATGCAATTTTTTCAATTTTTTTAAGTTCTTAGTCTTAAGGCTCCTGGGTAGTCACCGCGGCCATATTGGATTCTTACTATCGAGGCGAGGAAAACACCTAATTTTAAGTTGCGGTATTTTCCGAAATCAAAAGACATTTCAATAAAAAATCACGACAGATCGTTTCAGCACACTTCAAAAATTGACCGGATACTATCCTTTTCCCTCAACAATAAACAAACAGCCATAAAACGAAGCCTAAACATACGGAAAACAAGCCGTTTGACGACTATCGAAAGGAGTGGTGAATGTTCCTTCCGCATATATATTTCTTGCAAATCTTACCATACGGTCAATTTTACGAGTTTCACGAATACGTTAAACGTTAGAGCACAAGTACAGAGCGAATATATAATAAAGAAATATACCGCAACTTAAAATAAAGTTGTCAACATGTCACAAGACAGAATTCTCCATTGGAGAGAGTGAGAGGAGAGAGTTCTTATTTCTGTCGCGACGGTACGGCGCTACCGTCAACGCAGAGTTCTCGGCTCAGGGACCAGGAGCCTTAAATTTGTCATCCCGCATATTATTTCTATACGTACTTTAACCATGTAAGTGGGTATTCAATTCTGTAAAGTCAATTCAAAGGAAATTGGAACCTGTAAATGTCGGTAATTGCCGTCATTCCAGGATCCCTTTAATGAAACATCGGAAAACACAGAAAAGTGGGGGATGAGAGAAAGAGACGTTTAAATTAACAAGGCCTCGTTACATTTCGCGCGGGCGCGCGTGACATCGCGCGCTCGGCGAGTATATTTTCATAAGTCGCGAGGTATCACGTCGTAAGCGAGGCGTCGGCGTCGGCGAGATGTAGGAAGCGAAATTCATATTTCCCCCCTCGGGCACGGATAGCCCTGGAGCGCGTCGCGTCGTCGAGGCGGGGAAAGTCAGAAGATAGGCGATGTTCAATAACAGGCGAAGCCTCGTTAAACTCTTGATAATAGGGTGATTATTTCTTGTTTCACGAGTCTTTCCAGCGATTCCCTCGGTCTCGCTTCGAGTGCCTCTCAGCCGTTCTTTGTAGAGCGCGACGCGTACGGGTGTACGAGTACGGGTACGGGAAAAGGAGGCAACGCTCTCTCGCAGAAGGAGGCGTGGCTCGGTGCCGTGCTAACGACTCTCGCAAAATCGTTCCCTCCTGTACTCAGCGCCATCTTGAAGATCCGACGTGACGTTAAACGAACTATGCCGGAGTAAGGAAGTTCGGAACGAGGCGGTAACGACGAGGCACGCGGTAGAAGTCATTTATCACTGGCCGTGCTTAAAGCTACGTACCTGTCGACAACAATTGAATTTCAGGATTCCCCGATCTCGCAGCCATGTAAACAAAAGCGTTCCCCCTATTACGGTTCACGATTGCGCCCCGCTGCGCGCTGGTCCTCTCGAAAACTGTTGACCATCGCTTACGTGGCTCATTAGCTGAAAAAAAAGGAGAAAAGTTATACAGTTTTTTTAAGACACTTTGTGAGGCTGACGTTAAGCGTAAAGACTTTTTGCGTTTTGATTAGTTTCGCTGCGTCGGTTACACGAATGACACATAATGTCTTCCCATTAGTTGTCAAGGATATTTTGATGGAATGCAGGGACAAAGTGAGAAAAAGAGGAAAGAAGAAAAGATAAATTGTGTCTCCTCCACCAATAAATCACGATTTCAATTTCACGGTAACTGTAGTTTAAATTAGCATTGGCGAGGATAATCTGTAAAATATTTATCTTTTTTTCCTGCCCCTTCCCCTTCCGTGCGTCACCGTGGCACGGATTTACCGAGGACACGCCAAAAGGTACCTAATGCTCGGATGTTATCTGACGATCGTTTCCGTGCGTTGTCTCGTTCCACGGGGGCCGACGCGGGTATCCCGGCCGACTATCGGAAGCTTATATGCATTCTTTTTTCGGCCAACAAAAGGTCGTTAAAAATCCGTTAGATGCGGCTGTCAGATAGGCGCGGCACTAGTGCGGTTACGAGAAGAGCTCTCAAGTTGAGCTCTTTGTGCGTGATTTGAATGCAATCCGAGGGATGGTGGATAGGGTACCGGGTAGGCAGGCAGGCGCAGCGTCGCGGGAGTGTAGGGACGAGGTGCGGATTGAAGGGAGAGTGAGAGAGAGAGAGAGAGAGAGAGAGAAAGAGCCAACGTGGCAGGGGTTTGGCGGCGCTAATCTCCGATCAGTGTCGAGAGCGTAACGCGATCCGACGCGACGTGACGTGATCCAGACTCGATAGCCAGGCGAATACGAGCCCCGGCTGCACACAACGGCCCTGCCTCGCCGCGCGCGCACGGGTGTCGAGAAGGGCGAAGCCGCCGAGGCTTTACAAAGCGTATAGTGCGCCAAGTTCGACATGGATGGGTTCACGTGACGTATCTTGCCAAATTGGACTACTTATCGCCCGGTATCGTGTTATACATGCTGGTAAGATTAATATACGTCTCGATGGGGTTGGCGAGAGGCAGGCGAATTTCGACCGTCGACGTGTCGTCGATGATATTGACTCCCCAACCCAACACGTCCACGTTATTAACAATGACTCTCTCTCTCTCTCTCGTTTCTCTCCCTTCATATGCGCACGCGCGTTTCTGTTGTTTTCTATAGACCTTAATCTAGGACTTGTATCAATTTACTTGTAAATAACTTAAAAGAAAAAAAAATTGCCAGACTATTATCATAATAACGAAATGTTACATATGGTAATATACAGTTGCGTGCGTTATTTTTTAATTCTCGGATCGGAGAAGCGTATACGCATCGGCCGGATTAAAAGTAGCTAATCACGCCCGTCGGGCCGTATTTTGGAAATGCGCATGTTGTGCAGCGCGAGCGTCAAGAGTCGCGCCACCCTTGCGTGCAGCCAAGCGCTTGTAATACAAACTCCGATGTAGTATGTAGTACCCACACGATGCTGTCACAAGTGCTCACACGTCATTGTGACATTGTGAGCGCCCACGGGAGTGTGAGGAACCAGTTGTCGAGAGCAACAGCTGCTCGACCCGTAACCCACATACATCACCACACGTCATTGTTCGCAGCGTGCATTATTCGAAACAGGTATGGGGACGCACCTTGGCGTTACGTCACTAGGGGGACACTAGAGTTAATGGATGTACGTCACCGTGGGGCTAAGGAATGACCGATGGGGGTTGCGCAATCGCATGTGAAACTGGGAGTTTATTGTGACAATTTTTATGTACATATTATTATCGAGGCGACGAACAAATGTCGTCGGAACAATTTATTGAACATAAAAAAAAAAGAGATCATGATTGACGTTTTCCGAAGCGTCGAAATTCTCGAAATTGCGATATTTACTTTCGGTTTCTATTTGCCGCATGTTCACGTTGGTGCAAGATGTGTGTAAGAATGACGAAATAAGTACATCACGATATACATCTATCGCATTCTATTTATTACGATGATTTATATCCTCCGCAAACGCTACGCGAGCCAAATTTCACGTTCGTTTCTCTCTCGCCGAGGCTTTTCGGTAGCGACCGGCGAGAAACGTCAGGTAGATTTGTAGGTGGAAACAAGGCCGTCTGTCACGTGGCGCGGCTTTGACGGGCTGTCGCCGAGGCGAGAGATAAAATGCGTTTCCATTTCCTCGCGCGCGCGCGCGAAGCAGCGGTGTGTGCCCCTCGTGCAATTTCAATATGAAACTGTGAATAATGCATGCCGGGGGATTCCGAGCCGCCGACATCGTCACGCAGCTCACATCCTCCCGCGATGTAAAACTGAGATAGATGGAACGCGGTAAGTTTGAATAATGAGCGCCCGTAACGATGATACGACGGCTACTCCCGCGAGCGTCACCTCTCCGGTAGCGGCACCCGGAGAGTCCCGCAGTCCTTCGCGCCTGGAAAATCCAACGCGGAGTCGTACAAGTCAGTCTAGTCGACTCATTAGCCAGTCCACTGAAGGCCATTTATCATTCAGAACCCCGCCGGAGTATAGTCCTGCCGCGATACATTGTACCTACCACTTGATTCCTCCGCATGCGAAATTTATGTCCCCCATAGTATTCCTTTCCTCGAGAACGCTCGGAACATCTTTTCGCTCGAAGCTCGAGGTGCATTTCGCGAAATGCATTTTTCTACCGGTTTTACATATCGAGTTGCGTACTCGCATCTCGGATCGACAAGTGTTTTGCTTTGTCTACTTTTGCCGCTTGTGAAACAACGTTACTTACGGAGTTTAACGATAGATACAAGAATAATATTAGAGGAAGTTTGGGTATTTTGAGACAACGTGAACCATCACGATATCTAGATTATTAAGTTACAATTTAGTGGAATTACTAGCTGCTGGCTAACTTAACGTACAAATTGGCAGCGTAGCACAACGTGTCATAAAGGTAATCATTGAAATTAAAGATTTGGTATGTATCGCTTAACTGCGATACTAAGATTAGTACATAAACTTTTATTTTGCAGTCAATCTTCACAGATTCTTAGTCACTTTTTGTTACATGTAAAACATGTAAGACAGAACTTTAGTGTAATCTATTTAGTAAGTGTCATATATGGTATACATTTCTATTGTGTACGATATAGAAAGGTAAAAATAGCGATATTAAATAATTTTGAGATAGTTTGTAGGGGAGACTGGGGCTAGAAGTCACACGGGTAAGTTGTCACAAAGCTTATATCTCACTTAATAGTGGAGTGGAATATTTTTCTTTATAGTGTAGGTTGCTCCTATCGTGTTAGTCGGGTGTACGAAATAGCTCGTTTCAAAAACATCGCATGTAATATTTACAAGCACTTTTTAAAAATTGGAGGTCGTAAGTAAATTTTTCTTGCCTCTATTTTTATTGTTCCGTTGGTTTTTGGAATTACTAGTCGTTATTTCTTTTTCATAAGATCTATTATAGTTTTAGATAATTTTTCCTGTATTTAGTTAACCGTCATTGTAACATAGTTTATAAATATAATCTTCTTTGTTCAAAATGACCATTCAAAGTAAGTTGTCTCAAATGAGATGGGATTCAAAGTTTATGAGAATTATTATTCTTTTATTTACTCAAAGTTTATGAAAGTATTACAAAGTTTATAAGAATTATTATTCTTTCATTTACTCTAAGTTTATGAGAATTATATTACAAAGTTTATGAAAATTATTAATTTTTCGTTTAATTCATGCTGTAATATGTTATTAAGTTAAATTTACCAAAAACTGGCACTAACTTTAATAAAATATTAAAACAGGAATTATTTGTCGTATGACAATCAATCCAGAGTCATATGACAACCAACCCTGGGTATAGGGTAAGTTGTCATATTTGCGTGGTTTTGCTTATAATTAAATAACTTTTTTGTGTATAAATATATACAAGTCTAATATTTTTTTTCTCACACCTAAAGGATGTAGCTACATTACAAAGTAGTATACGATGTTATAAAATATTGCTAACATTTTTTTTAAATCAGTATTTGAAAAGTGTGACGACTAGCCCCGGTCTCCCCTACTTTTTTTCTTTCAGGAGTAATAATATTATCATGAGTAGGCATACATTATAAGTATATATCATTATGAGTAAAAATTTAAAAAATGTTACATATATTTATATGACATTGTTACAAAGAGTACAAAAATTATAATTTGTAATAAATTAGAATATAATATATATATATATATATATATATATATATATATATATATATATATA
>NW_020213872.1:369331-397631 GCF_003070985.1 Temnothorax curvispinosus | reverse complement strand
ATATAATAATTATTACAGACTATTTCATTATTAATATGGCTTAAAATACGAGAAAAATTATTTTTTTTGCAAGATTAATAAAGTGTTTTGCATTGCACAACATAGTCCAAATTACTCTATCTACCAACCATCAATTATCAAATCTACCTTAGAAAAATTTGTTATAACATTTAACTCACTAAAAATAAATGAATTTTGTTAGGAACATATTGTAACAAACAATTTGGCATTACAACTCAGCGAAAACAAAGTTCAGTTATCTTTAACAGTTTTCAAGTTATCTTGAAAAAGGCTTAGGGTACTCCAAATTACCCAAACTTCGTTTACTTACACAAAAAAAATACCAACGTGCGTATATAGATGCGTACAGATGATTTCGAGTAATTCTACAGATTGGATGAGTCATCCAATTTCTGTTTTATTCGTTTAACACAGCACATTGATATTACAAGACTTGGGTAACCTCACATCGCGTCTCGGCTTACTCGACAGAGGATCTTCCCACGAATCTTCGCAAAACAAGAGGCCGGATTAACATTATCTCACCATCTGATCTATCTTGATCTTTACGACTATTTCTTCGCCGCGAACATAAGAAACAACAATCATCACGTCTATAAATATACGACCGACGTTCATATGTCAGAAATCCGATTAGAAATCTCACGTAAAGTGTGAACCAATCCGTTTCAGCGGATTCAAGATCGTGGATAAAACGGAGAAATTCCATTAGCGGAGTGTTTGAACGTTTCAAACCTTCATCCCCGGGGTCTGAAAAGTGAATATTCGCAGAATTGTTTCGTGGCTAACGTTGGCCGGACCGGCCAGTCGAACGGCACGGCAGATATTAGGAGGACACTCAACGCGGCGGGAGGAAACAAGCACAATGGGTTCGCGCCTTCCTAATCCCGTGGAATCTCTCGGTCATATGTAAGGATTACGTTAGTCCGACTCAACATGGTCGCGTTGTCGCGCTAAAGCCGCGGACCTACCATTAGCCACTGGCGTTCGCTGGGGTAGCCAGGTCCGCAAGCTTAGAGACGCTATCAGCGATGGCTTAGTTGGCCTTCTTTCTATCTCATCCCGTGATCCGACTAGGTGGTACTTGGTCCTGGTTACAACACGTTCGCCACGATGCTCGGTAGGTGTAACGAGCCGATAGTTATCTTCATCGTGGAGCTGAAGGCGATAGCGCGGCTCCGAATGGGGGATAGGTAGGTGGGAATACTGGCAATAGGTAGAAGGAATAGTACCTGCCAAGGTAAGGACGGTACTTGGCTAGAGGTTTACGGCTGATGCCGGACGCTGCAGGCTCTCGGCAGGGTTCATTACGATCACCCATCCTACAATTTGCCGTAACATTCACGCGAGTGAAACAGTCGTGTTACAATTTAATTTCTTAATGCCTTAAGAGATTCAGATGTTAATTGGAGGCAAACTAATATTTTAGAACTATGCGAGGATTGGATTGTTGCTCCGAAACAGCCGTTGAAAGCAATCGTTTTTGTTCGCGAACGGATAAAGATCACCTTCGATTTATGTGTCATTAAAGGCGCAGATTGTTGGTCTCGAATCGTACGGCTAAATTAGCCGTGATTATGAAAAGCGCGTTTCGTCCGCGCAAATGACGGGCGGTACGGCTGGAAAATACGGCGCCGCCGAGTGAAAATCCGATTTGCGCTCGGATGATCGACAGCAAAAAGTCATCTTGAAAGCACAACCTGTCACTGGCGCTCCACCGCCTGGTTTCCCCCGTTTCCTATTCACGCTTACCGCGGCGTCCGAAACGTTGAAGGACAGACAGGCCTGGCAGGAGCGCGGTGCGCCGAGTGGATCCGCGTTGTCAGAAAGCGAAGCGCCGTGCACACGTTAATTTGATTTTCCTCGGCGCATTTTGGTAACGGGCGTCCCTCGCACACGTTCCCTCGCTACCTCGAGGTCGCGATGTCGAGCGCGTTACGTGTCTGCGGAAGACGGGACCGGGCAATTTATCAATCCGGGAGCGCGCGAGAACGACTCCTGGCCGGGCGGGTAATTTAACAAGATTGATGCGAAGCCGACATGCCACAGTTTCGCAGCTCGCCGTGAAGGGGGTCGAAGTCAGCGCGCCGTTGGTCGGTGTTAGTCGGGGCCGTGTCGGGGTGACGTCGGTGCCGTCGGGAGCGGGCGGTGGTAAGGGTGGCAAGCCAGACGTGTGAGCGACTGGTTATTAGGAGGCCTCATCACGCAGCCCAGCGCAGAATCACGCGGGCATTAAAACAACGCCACACCGCGACTGATGGCGGTTGCTAACACCGTTGCGGCTGCCAGTTTCGTCAGCGCGTAACGTGCTTCTTGACAAATGTCGGTATATCGTTATGAACTTCGCGAGCGAAAGGCAAATGAAGTCGGACGTTTCTCTTTTTTTTTCTTCTTCGCTTTCGACGAACGGTTTATATAGACGAACCTGCCGCTCTATATTTATCCGCGTTGATTAACTCCACGATAATCCATCACTTTACATTTTGAAATGTGAAGGCTGTCAGCGTTTGTACAAAAATGCACGTGAAATGCACGACACTAATGCGCACGAATATTCGAAGAACATTCCAAGTATGGCACAAGAATACCAAGTTCCCTGGCGAAAATTTTTAGTGAAAGAATGTATTTATATTTGTTTATAAAGAGTTTTATCAATGGTTACACTATTTATGAAGACTTTTATTGATGTTTTCACTGTTTCGAAGCACGTTGCAAACCCTCTGCTAACAAATATTTTATAAATACTTAGAAAACTTATAATAAAAACGTTTGAGACTATATTATTAAACGCCACTTAAACACTTCATAAGAAACGCTTTGAAACTATTTACGTTTCTAAATCATAGATGGAATTCGATGGGGTCAGTTTCTCTTATTTAAAATACGACGAACGATGGTATAAGAACGATAGATAAATCACGGAACTGCGAACGTATATTAGTTGTATCGTGGAGTCCACTTTCATAGTAAGGTGTGGTATACTTTTGATTGATATAACGTTAATGTAACCTTATTTCATCTTTATTTTTGAAGACTGATAATAATTAAATAAACATAAAATGTATCTCTGGCAAAAATAATAAATATGTTTATTGAAAGTTTATAAGAAATTTGAAGGTGTTTTAAGTAGCAGTTCACAGCGCTCCTTAAAACACCTCGTGAACATTTGCAACACATGGAAAACACCACACAATACTTTTTGAACGCCTATTAAACATAGCCGTGAACATCTCATAAACAATTTAATAAATGTTTTAAAGGTCAAATGAAACATCTACTCAACACTTAAGCAAACTTCTTATAAACTTTTAATAAACATATTATTTTCGCCCAGGGTTACCTGCACATTATATAATTATAACTATCAATATTTATTACCTACATTTTGTCTATCTATATTTATATTTTAATGTTAATAATAACACAAATTTACTTTTTCTCTCTTTCTCATTTTATAATATACTTATAACATATTTATCGCATATGCATATATGCTAGGATATTAAGGGGTTTCTCGTTACGCGATACAGTTTTCTTTAAGATTATCAAAACTGTCTACGTGCTATTTTTAGAAGCTTCGATACTATCATTTACTGTTGTATTAAAACTTCCATATGGAATTACACGACCGGCCATAAGTCTACGCACGTATATGGCGTACATCCATATATTACTTATGGCAAGAGTTCGTAAATATCGAGGGAGCGAACAAACGGCGTGAAAATGAAGGAGGGTGGGCTCGCTCGTTAATCATTTCCTTTATGTTTCAGGGCGAGACTTACGAAGATATGCCGAACAAAGACCTCTTGCATGTAAAACATGCCCGAAAGCTTTTATGGGCGCGTATCAAAAACGTTAACGAACTTGCCGCGGTATCCCTAACAATGTGATGATGATATAATCTTTCGAGAAATATTGACATAGAGACGTTCTCTATACATTTTCGGATCTCTGTCACGCTTCATCACCGTGTAAGTTATTCATATCGCAATTTCGAGAAATCCCTTTCGACCACGGTGCTCGACCGCAATATGTTCGATCTGACTTATCGCGAGCAATAATAAAGTTCCCAAATACACTGACGGTGTACTTAGGCGATGAAGACCGAGCGTGACCGTTCCCTATCCCACTAATTTACGCAGCCTCGCCGCAGAATTTTCGTGCTCGGGTAATGGCGGGTAACCACGATCCTTCGTCTAGGCGACGTTCGCGCAATTATTCACCCACGCACGGGGGATGATCCGGCGAACCGTCAAGGGCAGTAGCCGGTGCGCAAGAGGGAAGCAATATTAATTGGCTCGTTTATTGCGACGTGGGTGGCCGCGGGCGCTGGTTTCTACGTCAACTTTCAGTCGGGGAGTTAGGTGGCTCGCGTTGTAAGGGTTGCCGGGGTAATCTGGCGCACGACGTGCCGCAGTAAATCACCGCTGCTGGCCTTCCGCTCCGCGCCACTCAACTACCCTTTTTACCTTCGCCTCTTGCTTCCTCCGTTCTTCCTCGCGAGAGCAACCCTGTTTTTCTTCTCGGTCGCTATTCCAATTGCAACCGCGTTGCGTTCATCGTTTTCGAAGGTAAATTCGCCGATTAGAGCTTATATCGTAATTCTACTTTGAACAACTCCCCACTTTTTTGGTCTCGCTCAACAAGTACGATCACTGCTATATTTCGCGGCTTGACAGTCGTTGAATTTTTCGTGAGAATCTCAGAGCCAGTTCTGACTGTTTCTATGCGACGTACGTACTCACGGAGAATCGGTTCTCTTTATCGCGTTTGTGTCCGAAAGGCTTTATTCGCGACGTTATTCGTGCGAGAGAGTCGCGTTCTTTCCCTTCCCCGTGCTCGCGGGGCACCCCTCGCGCGCATTCGTTTTACACGAATGGTAACGCAGCTACATCTTAAACGCATTCGGGAAATTGGCCGCGATATCGACGCCAATTTATCGTCGTGGAACGCGGAACGCCTGGCGGGAGTTACGCGGCTGGCTTGGCGAGCGAGCGGATCGCCTGCGATTCCTGCGAACCCGCTTGTCGTCGCTACAGTAATGCTTCGGTACTAGCGGGCGCGAACATTTGAATAATTCGGCCGTTTACAGGCGGACTTACAGCGATGCCCGCGCGCATACACCAAGATTATGGCCGCTACTTACTGCACCGTGGCCGATCTTCGGGAAACGCGGGGGGACGAAGGAGAGCGGAGGAAAAAGAAGTGGACGAAAAGAGAAGAAGAGGAGGAGGAAGAAGGAGAGAGAGGAGATCTCTCTCGTGTCCGTTTTCGTGTACCATGAAAGTGGACGTGCTTTTTTCGACGCGCCGAGTCTCGCGGGGTTGCTTTATGGCGATCGTTTGCGCGCGGCAAATGGCACAGAAACGAGATCGAACGCTACCGCTTGGCGAACCGTCAGGATTGAAATATGATCGTGGGGGGGGGAGAAAGGGGTGCGGCGAATGGTGTTATGGGTCCATTTTATATAAGTGATACGTAAACGTAATTTTATTCGGGAGATTGGAGAGGGATCGATCACCCCGGGAGAGTTTATTATTCCGCGCTCATGTGTTTTCGCATGGAAACACTCGATATATCCCCCGAAATTCCTCGCGCGCGATGTCGTTTGCATCAGAGCGAAGATATTTAACCGCGGACGTGGCTGCGCGAGATCATTACATCGTTTCCAGCTAACGATACGTATGGGCGCACGTGTGCGCCAGCTATGTTTGTGCAATATGTAAAATTATGAAAATTTATATCCTCGTTTCGAGGAGGAAACAAGAAGTTATGAATCGAAGCGCATAAGAAGATCCGCGGTAGGAATAAAATTAGGCCGCGGGCACCGAGATGGATGGCATGCTCACTCCATAGGTATTTATCTTATGCAAATCGCGCATTGGCGTAGCACGCGAATCGCCCGCCCGCGCTCGGACGGCGGCTCGCCACGGGCGGGAGTTTTTGCCGCCGACTGTATCTGACACAGTTTTGTCACGATGAATTTACATTCAGATGGTGCTATCTAATCCGCGGTAAGTTAAAAAATTTACGGCTTTCGGTAAATCACTGCGGCCGCGGCGCGGTCCCTTGCTTACGCTCCCGCGGGCGGTACGGTCCTGTTATGCGCCTGAATTGTTTATGGTCCTGCCATAAAACAATGATATGAGAGATTATAACTCAGCGAACGGTGAAGTTCCTTGTGCATGAGACATACTCTCCGCATTTTCATCCGCACGTGGAGTTATGGTACGTCCATTTGTCAGAGATGGTTAGCGCCTGCGCGCTTCCCCGCGGAGCACGTTGATCCGGAGAAACGATCAATTTTTAATATAGATAATTTCGTGCTTTCTCACAATACTACGCGATATTACAGAAAAATCTATCTTTGATGACGCAGTTTAATATTTAATATTTTAGCTTGCGTATCTCTTACCTTTGTTGAATATTTAAAGGATCCCTGATATAAAATACTGAATGTATTGCTATCGCGTATCAATTTTTGACTGTCGCCGCAGCAATTTTACGGAAACATCACGCGTACTATTTATGAATGTGTTAGGAAAAAAAAGAGATGCGCGCGAGAAGTAATATTAAATAAAGCATCAATCATTTCGCAGATATCAATGTAAGGTTCATACATCCATAAATGATAGGTGTCTGCATGAAGGATATTCAATTTCCTGTGTCGTATGCAACGTTATATCGATCAACTATACATCCAACAAAGCCCTCGAAAACGTACCCTCCTATATTTCGTGAACTTCGACATATTTTTTTATGTGAAATATTTTATGTCGCAACAGCGTGTTTTACACAACATGATGAAAACGTTTGACGAACTCGTCTCAATAACGAATTTATATTTTTGCAAATATATGAACGTTCGATACGACTGTACATTTGCAAACACACCAATGTTTAAATAATTAAAATTCTTCAACGTATATATACACGGCTCTCGCATTGTCCGCTATATTTTTTCCCCCGATATTCTTTACGCCGGCGTTGTTACGCCACTGAGTCGTAATTTACCCGGAGCGTTTATGGCATTGTTGTGAAGCAGTGCCTGGCGTCGTCTTATAAAACCAATTTCGCGGGTATTATGCAAGCTGTCAGTCCCGTAGGTGAGTTATGGCAAACGTAGCCTGCAGCACAAACATGTATTATCGTCTACCAACGATCCTTATATTTACATCAACAACATTCGCGTTGTAATTTGAAATTACTGCTTCTTGTCTCCGGCATAACATATGTTATCAATCCATTTTCCATGCGCACATATTGCCACAAGGATCTCGATTTATTGCACGTATACTTACTTAGTTTCATAATAAAAGCGTAACACTCTTGACATCTTCATTAAAAGAATGAATATTAATAAAATTTTTTATTTTAGTTGTTGAAATTTTGATCGTAGCATTAACGATCGTCACTTCATCATTTACCGCGATACAGATTTTACGGGGTGTAATCTTCGCACGCGAAACGATGTTCGTTATTAAAAAACGCGAGGATATCTGTGAAATTTTCTTATCGAGAGTTAAGTCCATTATCCCTGTTCATGGATGGATTCATAAGCGTATAAGAGTAGGATAGATAGATGGAGGTTACTCCAATCGTTTTCTCAGATCGATTGAACAATAAACCAGCGCGCGGCACACTACTCACAACAGCGGCCGGACGACCAGTATCTGAACGTGTTTAACTCCATTGGAATATACGACGCTATATCCGGAATTTCGTTCCAGACCGTTAAGACACTAGATTCCACTTTATCGGCACTGTAATGGTTATATAGCCGTTAAAGTTACCCCTCATACAACTTTTCCAATCTTATCTTCACGTATGGGTTCCCCACTTCTCACCCCCCCCAACTCCACCCCGTTCCACCCTTCTCCCTCCCGTTCTTCGGTCCTCTCCATCCGCGAGGAAAAGCGGAAAGGATTTAGTTAAATTGGACTGCATGCGAGGAGTCGTCGGTGAGATTTGTACGAACATCAGGGAGCGCTGACCGTTGTAAAAGTGTTCCTGCGGGGACGCGCGGGCGCGGGCGTGGGTATCAGGACAGGGATCGAACGCCGTGTAAGGGGGAGACGGAAGAAACGTCTTTCACCTTTCTTTCTATTTGGGGTTGCCATTGAGCGCGCCCGGTGACCAGGTTGTCAATACGTGCTCCGCATCCAAGTACGACGGCTTCTCCTACCTATATCCACCTTCAACGGCAGAACTCGAGATTGTATGGTATTTCTTGTTGGATTGTTGGAATCTGCCTAAGTCGATTCGTTCCCCGGGCAGCTCCTTTCAAACTGGTAACTCCGGCCTCTTACCGTTTACCGATATTCGCACATTTATTGATATATCCAGGACTAAATCGATTGCGGAATAATGCGGTTGGCGCGTCGTACAGTTAAAGTGGCCTTTACGTTTTAATTCAATGCGTGATTGGTTTTCAAATTTACGACGCATATATATTACCGTTATCGTGATATTATTTTTTTTTAATATAAGAAGCTGACTGATAAGAGTATTACATTAAAAATAAATAAAAATGACATAATTGCACTATGTAATAATAAAGATTGTTTACGACCGTCCTGTGCTTCACTTTAATATTCATTCACTTAGCTCTTATTTCAGTCGTACATACAGCAATTATATCGTAAAATCGCAACTCACGTTCTACAATGGTTTATTATTTATATTTTGCGTGTTGCACGCGAGCCGTGCGCAATCTCTCTCGCTGAGGCGTAAACTGAAAGAAATCAACCGAGCGTAAATTAGAATCCTCTCCCATCGATCTACTTCAAACGCACGTTATCGGACGCAGATGCGAACGCGTGGCGATCTGATTCCACTCAAATAACAGACTTTTAATCGCAGCAATATCTGTCCATGCGTTATTTTGTACGCCATCCACGTGCGAAAGCGAAATTCTATTTTAAATATTGTTGCACACGTGCCGACGCGCGCGCGCGCGTACAGTGAATTCGTCAAACTCTGAACGTTATTATTACTATCCTATGCCAAGGCGAAGACAATTCCGACGGAGTCGATTATGGCCAGTTGATGTAACTAACAGCCAATTTCATAATCATCCGTTAGTTCTCCGTTAGTGGATCACGAAGCGTGGTCGTGATAAGAATCAATTTTCTAAGCAATTCGAATATATCTATGAGGAATATAATAACACCATTAAGTATAAAAAATACGCGTTAAAATGTAAATGTCCTTTAAATTAAAAGATCTTAAATGGATACGCGCAAATGTATTTTGTTTAATAAATTCCCTTTTTAGATGCGATTTATGTATAATACGAAATTATGCTTGGCGTAAAATAAAAATCGATCGCATGCATGTAATGTCAATACGTCGTTAGCTTGATCGACGAGACTAATCATGTATTTTGCGGCTAATGACTTGTTTATGAAAGCTTCTTACGACGCGAATCAATCTTATCCTTCATGGACACCGCTAAACTAGGTGGATAAGAGCGCGCGGCGGAATGCGAAGGCAACCGCATCAGCTCCGTCCGTCGGCGAGTAGGTACGGAGAGGGGGGGGGCAACGTGTCGCGACTAATGGGGTGAAAATCACTTAACCCCTCGTCAGTGCGCCCCGAACAGCGCGTTATTCAATTCGCGCTTAAGCCAACGATAATAACATCAGCCGCTAGCAGGCGGCGCGCGAAGTCGAGGGCTGACGTAGCGTTGAAGATTTACGGGCACCGGCCGGGGCATGCATCCTGTATGAATGGCGGGGCAGCTTGTAATAATTCAACTCCGCGGCCACACCTCGGCCACTTCCCGTCTGCAGTCTGGCAGGGCACGACCACCGAGCGGACTGCTGTGCTCCGCTGCGGAGGGATTTCCGGTAGCTGCGCGGTCGACATCTCTCCTCCTCCTCCTCGTCGTCCTCGTCCTCCTCCTCTTCCTCCACCCTTCTCGCAGCCTCCCCGTCATTTTCCGTCTCTCTCACCCTCGCGGTGAAACGACACCCGCGCGCATACGTACACACATGCACATCCTCTCTCTCTCTCTCTCTTTCTCTCACCCCGTTCCTACTTCCCTCCCTTCTGCCTCTCCTTCTCTTCGCTACATCCACGCCCTCCCCCTCCCCCGACAGCCACCCTTAGCCGAGAGAGAGCCCGAGCTGAGAGAGCGAAGAGCTCTGATATATCGGCCGCACACATTGCACTGGATGGAACGCAATATGTCCGCCGAGAAAGGCAATAACCATTAGGTCCCGAGAAAACTGCCCCATTTCAAACGACACGAACGGTCGAATATCAGGAAATTTATATCTGGTAGCCTCTCCCGCCCTCCCTTCCCCCGTCCCCCGTCCCCGTCCGCCCACCTTCGTTCCCTTCGGCGAACCCCGGAGTGCGAGTCGTAGAGATCGGGCTGGCGTTGGAGACTTCTAGACATACCGCGTGCAGAGTGGAAGAGTGGTTATAAACGTGTGCGGGCAACTCGCCGCGGAGGGTCGGGCAAAGTTTGGCGAGGACGCGAGGAGGGTGGTGCGAGGATCGCTCGCTCGCTCGCTCGCGCTTTATACGATTCGATATGAAGTGGCGGTCACGTGCTCGTGGCCGACGACGTTACCCACACGAGCCGCGATCGACTATTCCTGGGGTTCTCCAGACATCGGTCGGTCCATTTGACCGCCGGAGTATTTTGGGACCGAGATTATGGCGACCCTGCGACAAGGGTTATGCTTGAAGATTGAGTTCGTGAGCTGCTGAGGATTAAATTTATTTAATTTGCGTCAATTTACGTACAAGAAATCACAAAATTTATATTTAACGTGAAATAAGAAGGGGAAATATTGCTCAAAAGTGGTTTAATATTTATCATCCGACGACGCTATCGCGGAAAGCTTTACGCGCGCGGATTCGTAACGTCTTAAGTTACAGCTCTCAGCTCCACGAGGAGAGGAGATTCTATTACTTCTATATAGCCGATACACCCGTGATGCAATCTGCGTTTCCGAGGTTCGAATATTTATGTTGTCGATAAAAGATAAACACATTATCCGCACGTTATAAACGACGGATTTACGGGCCGGGCTGAAGCGTAGGCGTCGTGCCGTCGACCGCTGGAGAAATATTACACATTGCTCTTTCCGCGCGACGACGGCCGAGAGCTGTCGCGTAACAAATGTCTGCGCCCGACACTCATAAACTAGACTCATACTAAAAGCCTTCGTCGTCCTTGCCCCGGCTCCGCGTATTTTCATTGCGCGCGTAAAGAGGATGTTAGATCCACTTTATGCCCTGGACTTCGGCCTCATGCATTTCGGCACGAGTGCACGTGCGCTTTTCGAAATCTTATAAATATATCATAGATATTACATAAATATTATTTTATAAATAAATCGGCACAGCTTATACGCTTTATTGTCAACATACAATTAAACATCGATGAATGCGTTACTTGAAAATGCGTTATACATTTTCGAGTAGTCCCAGAGTCTCATATACCTGATCGTTATATGTACTCCGACACGTAACGTGACAGCTTTCAAACGCGGCGGCAGCTAAAGGATACACGCTGGACAAATGGCATTGTCCATGTAACAGATTTAGAGCGCAAGGCCGGGACTCGGCCGGGATATAGACGCGCGATATCTCGAACGTAGATACTTGGACGTCATGTTAAGAGGCGAGAATCGACGTGTCCGCGGTATGTCGTAACCGTCACGCCACGAAGAGTGGACGGGAGGGAGGGAGGGAGGCGAGCCTGGCGCAGCGCTAGTCTGCGGACAGAAATTGCTTTTCCCCTATAAGGCGCCATTATCACGCACCATCTTGCTCGAATGGCTTCGTAAAATGCCAAACCGGGGAACTCTCCGGGTATTGCTGTGTCCAGCGCTGCGGTCAGCTCTGACCGTGGCAAAAACTCCACACCGCCACCCTTGGTCTTGACCGCTTCCGTCCCGTCACCCTCGCCGCAACGGGCGCGATTGTGCGGCGAAATTGTGGTTGCTCTTTCTCCTCCGTGTCCGTGTCCGTGTTCTCTTTACACCCCGCCACATCGTCCTTCGCGAGTCGGGCGCGAGAGAGCACTTTTCTTCGAAGGTGTCAGAGTATATGGTGAATGTGCGGAGAAAGGAGAGCGTCAGTTGGCGCGCAGAGAAAAAAGGCAGGAATCCAGAGAAAGAAAAAGAGAGAGAGAGAGAGAGAGAGAAAAAGAGAAAGAACGGATCAGTGTAATATCGGTGGACAATGCTGTGTACGCCAAACATAACGATGCTATTTTTGTCAAATGATGCCGTTCGTTTAGCCCCCTCGAGACTTAGTAGGCATTTTTCGGACGAAATGGTAATAACATCCTCTTTTGCTCTTTGCGGCACAAAGAATTCCCAACAGTCTCATTATGCTGATCATCGCTTAAGAATGGATATTATTTTTGATTTATTGTACATTAACCAGAAACCGCATTATCTGCTCGTGATACATCATTAGGGGGACAATTGCCGTTCGTTTGCTTTTCCTTGGCTATTCTAAGAGACTAATGAAGAGTTGACGGAGACGAAATGGGGCGTTATTTTGCGGCAATACCGAGATTCTATGCAGCCTCACACAAATGTCAGAGTCCGTGGGGGCAGCATCGTCATGACTGTACAATACGAATTCATCCGTGCACCTCCCGCCGCGCTATCGTGAATTCCGGCGTGCCACCGTCTTTGTGGGAGACGCAGTCAATATCTATCGCCTTTCACTCCGCGCCACGAGCTGTCTAACTAAAATTAATTACTCGTCCCGCCGTCGTTGCACGAAACATCCTCGAACCCCGCTATTTATAACCCCACGGCGAGCGCTGATTCCAACTTCAGCTTGCATTGTTGTGGCATACGCATCTTTCAAATAAATCGCAGATCGTTTCTCATTCGAAAACAATTATGCCTTTGGTATACGTATACATGCAACATCGTGTGTTGCAGCTTAAAAAAAAATGTGTCATTGATATGCTTCGTCGCTTTTGGAGGAAATAAAAAACTACGGAGAATTACTATAATATGATACTGAATTGTATCATATTATAAATTGTAGATGATCGTGATAATGTTTATTCTGTATTTGAAAATTATTGTTATTGGTTCGTGACAGTACTGTCCGACCGACCATATATATGTTTATAAACGATACGATACCGGGGAGTGAGAAACTTTTCAAAATCTCATAAGCTTGTATAACTGTAAATTTTACAATCGCCACCCCTAGCTCTCTCTAACTTCCACCCTTCAAATTCCCCACCATAGTTAGCCTATGTTTGAAAAGTGCCAATATATATTTCGTTCTACGATGTAGAGAGGACTAGAGCAGGAAGCAATATATATATATCGTTCATGATCGTACGCGAAATCGAAAAACTTTCAATCCTCGAAGGAGCTATCGTTAGAAACTCGATCAATAGGCGCTATATACGAGATATCGCACAAGATATCGCGTGACAATATAATTGTACCCCTGAGCATTATACATATACAGTGACGATAGTTTCGCGGTTATCTAGCGTTTTTTTTTTCATATTATTTATGAAAATTATAAAAATGTTTGGAAACTAATATTTACGGCATAATATAAGTTTAAACAGCTTCACATCTGTGCTTCTTCTCTCCGATGCAGTCAAGAAGAGAAAAAGGGGAGAAGAACTCTTTGGAGGGGAAGGGGTAGATACCCCTCAGAGTAACTTTCTCGTTCCACATTTAAGAATAACATTTCAGAATAACTACTTCGAATTGAAATGAATATCATTTGCATACCGCCAAAAAAAGCAACAGCGGGTCCATGTCAGTGGTGCACGAAAAAAAAAAGAAATCAGCCGCATGTTACGCAGCAGTAAACCGGATCGATGGTCGCCGCGGTACGAGCGTCGAGAGATGGAAGCGCTCAGCGTGAATATTGAGACGTTCATTAGCGGTGGGTACGATCGCAGCGTGAGTCGCTGAGCGCACGGCGGTGTTACGTGTGGTCACGAGGAGCAAAGGGGATGGGGACCACCATTGATGGGTGATGAAGGGTCGTCCCCTGCGGCGGCCTTTGCAGCGCTACCCGTGACGTGTGGCACGGCAGTGGATGATGCACATACCACTGCCACGACCACATGTGATGTGCCCCTATACCTCTTTCGATATTCCGATGCCTCGTAAAACGCGGGCCTCAGCGTGGCGCGTTCAATATTTTTACCCGCGTTCGCCTCTATCATTTCTTGTCTTCTGTCGCGCGCGTTTATTTGCTTTTCCGATCGAAGTCGCGTTTAACGTCTCACGTAAATAGACTCGCTCACTCTAAAATTGGTCAACTTATTTTTGACGCTTATTTTTTGAATCAACCTAATCTAATTTACTTAACCCTAACCTGATCCAACCTAACGTATCAACTAATTTTTTTTACGCTTATCGACCCGAGAGGATCGTAAACGAAAAGTGAAGTTAAACAAAGAGGAAAAAATGTTTTAGTTTCACTTGAATTACACGCGAATATACTTAATCTATAATATACATATACGAACTTCTAATTAAAATACTGAGCTAAAAAATCTTAATTATACACAACATCAATATACAAAACGGCTGATACAAATATTAGAAAAGAGATTGGAATCAGTGGCTTGTATCGATGAATGTTTACTAGTCTCTATCTTGTTCTCTCATCGCTTCAAATTTATTTGCTGAAAAACTCGCGGGTATTCGTTTCGATTCCGCGTCGCGTCTGCATTCAACTTTCACCACGATCTTCATGTTCTTAAACGCCTGCCTGCTGCCCTGTCTTCTCTCCTCTCATTCTCCGTCTCTTTTCGTACTCCCATATCCACCGTTTTCCAGCGAACACTCGCCCGCTCCACATATCGCCTTCGAGGCATCATTAGCCGGCATTGTGCTCGCAACACGCATACCCACTCGAGGTAAGAGTTACCGCGACACCCGCTGCGCCAGCGAGATCTGCGATAGAGTTAATGATGCTGGGACCGCGGCGATTTAACAATAAGCCGCATTATTTACAGTCGGCTCTCGGCTCCATTACCACCGGTTGTCCGCCTCACCTGGTCGTGGCACTCTCCTCGTCCCACTCGTTGCACTCTCGGCTTCCGTTGCCGCGTCTCTCTCTTTCTCTCTCCTGCTTCTCGTTCTTGCCGCCGCTGGCCGCTGGCCGCTCGTACGTCTCGGGCCACGGCGGCTTACATTACTTCACCGCAAATGCTCAAGGAGCGATATTAAACGTTTATAATCAGTCGGCACCTACGCGCCACGAAATGTATTTATGCAAGTGGGTATATATTCATTTGTGTCCACGGAATGATGTACGCGAACGTTGGCGCGGTACGAAAGGTAATTGGCAATGTATCCTTTTGTAGAGCGGCGGTGGATATAAGCTCGCCACCCAGGTGGCGGCTGAATTATTTTTGTGGAAAGTTGCCGGTGCACCTGAAACCTTACGTACCGTAAAAAGTAACGTCATAATAATGAAACACGAAATTATCCGTGGGCGCGACATTGTTACTTTCTACCGGAATTAATGACGGGACTTTTAATGGGGCGTTTTCCAATCGGACTCGTTGACTCCGGAGGGGTGTGTTTCATTAAGGAACTAGTAATTATCGGCTGGAGTGTCGATGCAATTGGCGACCTTTGAAGAAATGAGCGCCCTGGAGAAAGGAAAGGGGCAGGCCTAACATTTTCAAGAGGGGGGCGTGAACATCGTTAGCGTAGCCTTTTCGAGTTTTTTTTTTTTCGAACGGCTATTAAGCGGAAAACTCGTCGTTCCTAATCTCCGCCGCTATTCTGAAATTACATTTATAATTCGGGAAGCATTTTTTTTCGAGACGATGCGTGTAAACCTAATTTTCCTTCGTAAATAAATGAAGCTATTAAAAAGATATCGCTCGTCGTGGAATATGACCGTGGATCGAGTAATTAACGATAAAAAGTATCTGATCGAGTAACTATATTAAAAACTTTCGGGGGTATCTCAACAATTTTTCGTTGTTTTATCTTTCTTATTCTGTACAACAACCTGTGTGTGGCATGAGAATCACGTTGATGGTCGGTATTACACGAGGCGGCAGGGGCGAACCGATAGAGAAGGGTTTGGCCAGAGTCCGCAAGAGCAATAGCATGATAATAACTTCTGGGGTTTCAAGTTCCGTGAGGTTTAATTTTGGCTAAAGCTTAATAGCCGCAGCGGGAGGTTGCTCGTTACACCTGCTACAAACCGGTGGCCAAAAGCGCGGGTATGCGCGACAACACGCTAGGGAAATATCCGCAGGAGTTTCAATCAGAACAGCAATCCTAAGGATTTCCTGATCCCCGTTGCTTTGTGTACGTAATCAGATTGAGAGCATCAACTTAGCGTCTCAATGAGGTACACACGCTACTCGAAATCTTTCGGGCTTTAAAAGGTACCCATCCGCGATATCCGCCTCGCGAAAACTTCCAAGATCCATTACTACCGGCGCGCGGAGAAAATGTATTTCCAACACTTTAAATTCTCTTTTGTCGTGTCGTAATTACTATTTCTTTCTCGTGTGTTTCGATCATTAAACCGACAGACGGTTTAACCGCGACAAGAACGCGAGATTCTGCGATTCGGAATATCGAATCTCGGAGAAGAGGCCCGGCGGAACATAAAATTTCCGACAGTGCGGCGATGCAAAAAAGACGCGATCATCGACTCGCGCGTAACTCCTGTAATTTTTTCCTCGTTCGGAATCAACGGGGCCTGGAGACGGGGTAGAATAGTGAAGAGCGGTTGCAGCTGTCTCTGATAAAAAGCGCGTGGAATTGCCCGGCGTCGCCGCGCCGCCCGGTCCTACCCGGCCCTAAACCTCGTCCCTCGGCATTGGTATTTAAGATGGATTCATCCAGCAGTGGCGTTACAGAAGTATGCCATAAATTCCGATTAATTGCCAGACGGTTCTCGTAAACACGTCAGCGGGAATCAAAAACACTGACTCCCCGTCCTAACTTTTAATGCTCATACGGCGGCGTGTTCGTAAAGGACGCTACGCTCCGGACGATGGCGTTTGCCGTATAAAAATAAATTTGTTCACCGTTGAAATTCCACATTGTACGTGCCATTTCAAGTATACATGGCATTTACATTTTAACGTCGTCGACTTAATGCATCCTATCGCGATCAGAGAAAATGTATAGGCAACGTTATGGAGTTATCAACGTGCTCAATCTCGCTTCAGAGGACATTCGAGAGAACGACTCGGCGTGTTTAATAAGCTCTATATATTTTAACATCAATTTAAATTTCCGACCGAAGAAACTTTTTACAGCCGACTACTTTAGATGCTAATTGTAGTGTCACTATAAGCATGTCAATCTCTCCGCAGTTCCAATTATCTAGAAATTAATAGATATAGAAACCGGTTGCGTGCCTAACATTTCCGCGTTACAGAATATTCCGAAATGTTTTCTCAAATGATAAATTATCCGCAAGATATCGTCGAAATTAATTGAAGTGAATATAACGTTAGGTAACAAATTGTTTAGGTATCTTCAAGTTAATATTACGTGTACGTTAGATTAATTTCGTCATTATATAGTTAAAATGACGGAAGAAAAAGGTGTAATAACACAACTCGGTTTATCGTGCCGCCCCGCCGATACGTTTTTCGTTAATTACGCATTAATCACCCAGAGATACGTGGCCGAAATTGTCAAATCTATTTGCAACGCGGCAGCGGCATCGGGATGACAACGGATGGATTAAAATACGGCCATTTGCCTCTCGCATCGTATTCTATTTAATAAATACGTCGCATCTGTCCTAATCCCCCCTTCTCCCTTAATGAATTCCTGATTTATCATCCATTAAGGTGTCAGGACGCGCTCCGGTTTCGTTGCTCCGCTCGGACCGGCGGAAATTTATGTGGATAGGTGTGATTAATGCGATGTTCGCGGAAACACACGGACATCTGTGTTAATGGTGACTGATGGCCGCGCTAATGGTGTCAGCCAGCGACAGCCGTCCTCGTCGGCGTTTCGCCTCCGTCGCTCCGTTCTAGACTTCTGACCAGGCTCCTTCGCGAATATGAATATCCAAGTCTCCGCATATGGTCTCCCTGATAGCCTTTCATTAACGGCGATCGTCAGCGCGCGGATGTAAAGAAGAAAAAAATGTGACGCGCGATGACGTGACATCAGAAGTGTGTTATTATAACGGCATGAATTATGACACCTGTGTGACAGTATAAAGTTAACAAATACAAATTTTGTATATTAAGTAGGCGTGTACCCTAACATTGAAATACACTTTTACCGAGGCGTTATTAAGTCCCGAGCGATATAAAGAGAAACCTGTTCCACCGAGCCCTTCTTGTAATTAAGACTCGAACGTTTCCTCGCCACACGCCGCTAATTGCAATCGCCGAATAGCTTTTCGTCCGTGGCCGGACGATAAATCCGCCGCCGAAACGACGTCGAGTTCGCGACCGAACTGATTTTTCTTCTCACCTCCCCCTTCCCCTCCACCCTCCCGGAAACTGCGCGATTACGAGCGGGCTAAGCGAGAACTACCCCGGGATCCGGGATGCCCCTCGAATGGGGGAAAGGGAAGAAAAGCTGCCGAGCGCGTTGGGTAGGCAGGTAGGCAGGCAGGCAGGCAGATATTGAGCTCTATATTTCCATAAGCTGATATTTACGCGGCAATATACGCGGTCGTGCTCGCTACTTTATGGGCCTCGTAAATATAGCGGGCCGCCGGGAATTGGCTGGCAAGGCGGCCGCGTTCTCTTTCGCTCTCCTCCTGCACCTCTTCGGCTCCTCTCTTCCTCTTACTCTCCCTCTCTGTCTCTTTCTCTCTACGTGCTCCCCCATGCCCATGCCTGCCTGCCTCCATCCGGCCCAGAGACATAAATCGCCGCCAATTGTAAATAATACGCGACGTATGCTGATCTCCGTTCCTACGTTCCGACTAGACTACGCGTATGTACACGCACATACGTGCGTGCGTAACCAAAAGGCGGCGGCAGGTCAGGGAATTGGAGAATTTAGTTACTTTTATCAATCCTTCCCACGTACGCGCTTGTAATTTATAACAATATTCATGAATGTTCGATGAAGTTCTTGTATACGGCGTACGGACCGAGATTTATACAATTTTCTTCCGTCGCCGCGTTACCAACCGGCGCATTTCACACAAGTGGTTTCCAACGTTGGCGGAAGAGCATAACGGAGCCAACCAGAGCGAGATTTTCGGTTTCGGGGGCGGGGGGGGGAGAGATCCGGACTCCAACATCCGCGGGACGGCAGCGTACGTCTCGTCGCCGGAAAAGTACGACGCGGTAGTGTCGGCCACACGTGTCGCGTCGTCGGGTGAAAATGCGCGCGTGGAGATGCCCTCGCTTCGCCTCGCCAAAACGTGAAGCTCCCGACGTGCGGCGCGGTGACGCCAGCCGTGAAATTCTTCCAACTCTTACCCCCGCGCCGACGCGCGACTGAGTTATGGCTGCGAGCTTGCCCGTGGAGTTAAAAGCACTTGGATTTCACATACTTTAACTGTGGATGCGCGCGCCCCGCGCTCCTCATACGTATACGGATCGTATGGCGCGAGTGCACGCCGGAACGAGACGGCGGCGTGCACCTTCCGAGTGTGATGGATGACAGCGCGTTGCGTGCCGCGCCTGCCGTATTCGTATGACGTATTAATACGTCCGCGGAATAGAACCGACGTTCCTGATTCCTTTTTTTTTTCGACGCGGTACAGAGGCAGCGAGAGGAGATAGAGACACGAAGTCTCGAGGAGTGTAGGGGAGACCGGGGCTATATGGCTCTAGGGGTATGTTGTTCTTTTAGATTCTAAAAAACCATTTCGCGATTTTTTATCCACTGTTCCCCTCAAGGTAAATACTAAAAAATAACACACGGACAACAAACCTCTGGAGCCATATAGCCTCGGTCTCCCCTATCTCGCAACTTTGGGACTTGTACATCGATTACATCTTTTTTCCATATAACGCTGTGCATTATTTTAAAAAAAGAACAATGTGCTTGAAACATATCAGGTGACAAAATTGACAATCCGATTAACGGACTTCGGTGATTCGATATTTCTTTATACGTACCTAAACAGGCGCATATAAAATATTTCGCGATAATATCTCCGAGTTTTATATCTCTTCGAGTCAGCCATGTAACCTCGGAACATGGCAGATACCGCGTTACTAAATTTCTACTTTGATCGAGAGCAAGTCAAATCTTCCTACAAGATCTTACTTGTATCCCTGACTTTGGTTGGCAGCCGGTGATTATCGGCGAGGCGGATGAAGAAGGGAAAGACGGCAAGGGGGAGGGGCTGATAGATGGGGGCGCGTCCCGTCGATATTTCTCCGCCACACGCTACCACTTTATCATCCCCCGGCATCGATCGTCCATCATCCGCAATCACTTCCTTGCGCATTCACTCTCGGCGAGCAGCACGGATCAATTCAAATTTCGTTCCGCAGTCCACGTCCACGCATTCGCGCATTTACACATAAAAAATGGATCCCTCTCCCTCTCTTTGTATACGTATAGACGAACGGCGAATCGTTATAGCTATTTGCGAATATACGGGAAGAACTGGACGTCTGAATCTATGTCGATCTATTGTACTAATCACGTCAGAATAAAATGCAATTACGACTTTTTATACTAAACTTTTTGTGTAACTATACACTGTTGGAAAATTTGTGTTAAATATAACATAAATTACATGTCTCAAACGATCCACTCAAATTTTTGTGTTAATTAAACATAATATGGATGTGTTAAATGGTAACACTGATACTATGTTAAAATATTTCAACAGAAAGGAAATGTAATTCGGATCGAAATTTGAGGTTAATTATGTGTACAATAATTAACATAACTTTTATGTTGAAGAAGATTGTAAGATAAAATCAACACTCTTTTTCTGTAAATTTTAACTCCCACTTCTGTTGTAGAATAAAATCAACATTCTTTTTCTGTAAATTTTAACAGATTTAATAAATACGTTCAAATTGTGTTACTGTAATATATTTTTCAAATTATTTTAATAATTTTACATTTTAAATTTGTTAAGTTTAATTAACGTAGCAGGCTTATGTTAAATCTACACATGTATGTGTTGATTATTTTACACAAAAATTTTGACAAGGACTTTTTTTAACAAAACTACAAAAATTTTCCAACAGTGTACCAGATATTGGGATCTAAACTACAGCTCTACAGATGTTGCACAATGTGTTAACGTAATTAAGTTTCTGATATGTCATTATTATAGACGCAATTACTGAATCTAACACGTATTACGTAATTGTTTTATCTAGCTTTGAAACGAGCGGCTTTGAGTCGACAGTGATTTGGACGGCGACCGAATTATATATTTAATTAGCGCTTAACGAACCAATCGGCGATTGTCAATTTGCGCCGCTGACGCGAACAATATTGGACACGAAGCCCTGGAGTTCGTTAATTGTTGGAAATAAAAGAAATTTATACATTGCTAGTAAAGCGAGCGTAAGGATTTTCACGGACGGAAAACAACGACCGTGGCGTTAATGAAGCCGCTCATTATCACCGGATTTCGTACCCGGGATCTTCTTCTTAATGACGAAACGATTAATGCACTCCTGGCACGCCAGAATCTCATTCAACGGTTCCGTAAAGGGGCGACGTTAATTTTCATTGCAATGAATCGACGATGGTTCTCACTTCAATTTACTTCCTTGATTTATGAAATTTGAGAAATTCTCGCCGGTGCGGTGCCTGCGCGCAGAGTTTCCCCGGCGTGTCGGTAATAAATTATATCTTAATAATACATCTCTTTGGATTTTAACGCGCGGTAATTTAATCTGATTTAACTCGCGGATTATACGTATTTATATCCGCGCGGAGGTTATATATACTTTTGCCTTGACAACGCATGAAAGAGATAGGCGAGATTTATCTTATTTGCAGCGTTGACATACGTTACATAATTCTCCGTCTCCCGGATAAAAGAGCGCTTGAAAGTTTACGCCGGGGAGATCGCGCCGTCGTGAATGACAGAGATGGAATTATAGTGTAATAAACCGGTACAATGATTATCGTAAAATAGATCCCGCGAGGATTACCGCGTCTGACATTTCCAGCGAAGTCACTAAATATTCTTTCCGCAACGACGGTTAATCCGCGTAACGGACACGCTCGCCGACACATTTCATTAATTTTATACGAACAATCAATCATATTATTAATCGCGCGAACAGCTGATTTTCAGAATTACCTTTTCAGATACGTCCAGATAATCTCGTAGCGAAATAGTCGATTGTTCGAAAAGTTATGATAATTAAGAGATATGTAATGTAATTAATCATTTTCAAGGTACTCATCTATCGCGCGCGTCAAGAATTAGTACAACGCTAGCTAAACGTTGGCATTATCCTCTAATATGTTCCATCACCTACCGCAGTACCTGACACTTCCGGAATGATGGTCGAATAAAACTTGAGATTTTTCACTACACGTTACCGCGGTTTTCCACGGAAAGATGCTCTTCTTCGGCAAACCCGGCGTCATTTATCTCGCAGTTTCTTGTCTTCTTTCCACTCCATTTACCGTTACGTTCGGAACATTAATTTCCCCTTATAGCTACGAAGAGCCGTGTTTATCATTAGTTTCCCGCCGCTTAGCTCTGGAAAATATATAAGACCTTCCTACGCCGGAAGGTTATGCCTACATCGCATGTATAAACTCTCGGTGCGGTACATAATAATTTCCACGGTGAAGACCAAACGATCGAAAAAAAGCACACAGCTGTTGGCCGTAACTTTCACGAATAAGTATCTTCAAACGTTGCAATAACTGTCAGAAGGGGAGCCGGCGGAAAGCCTGATATAGGGTGTACGCCTGCTTGGATTTGTTCTGAAAATCTCTCGTTCTTACAAACAGCGGCATAAACGGGCGCCGATTACGTTTAGCCCCCGAGGATTTTATTACGCGCTTCCTGGAAGCCTTCACCGAAATTTTCTGCGGCGATAAATTTTTATTACCGAGTAGAGTTCTTGCGCGGATATTATTATTGTCGTCCAGAGCTTTGATGTTTAGGATGTGAAAAATTAGCGCGTGAAATATTTCGATCGCCATCAGGCTTCTCGAAAGTCGAATCATCTGATTATGATTACGAAGCGATTGATGATATAAGATTTTATTCCGTTAAATGAGAAACCGGGAGAACGTTAATAATGATATCGTGATAAACTTAATTAGTTACTCGTAATGTTGTTTTTTTTTTCTATAAGTTCTTTTATGGGGATCTGATATATATAGCGTTACATTTCACGGAGCGTCTTATCTTATCTAAAGTAGCAAGATCATTCCGTTCATGAATAGTGTGTATAATCTTCACTTACCCTCTTTTACCTGTGCCTGCACCGAGACTCGAGCATATTAACGGTACTAAATAAATTCCGTGGTATAATCTACGAGCAATCAAAGTTAATAACCCAAAGAATTTATGACGAAGTGCGTCGTTAGCTCAATTTTCCTTGTTGTACGTAACGATGCGTGACTAGACGATGGTTAGGTAGAATTTACTGTTAAATAGACGTTGAAATATTCGTACAGTACATTATTAGCCGCTCCAATCATATCTTACGTCATAATTAGCATCAAGGAAAATAATGGATATCTCATTCTCAGTCATGTATTTAAAATTACGATATTAGTAATCGATTTTTACAATTATCAATTGCCTGCACTTGGACATGGAAACGCTAAAAATGACTCAATTTTGTATCATTAGAAATCTATCTCTTCTCAATGTCTGACAAATTTTGATTTTGTTGTTCACGATGAACTGAATTACGCTATTTTATCGCTGTTGGAAGCTTGGATACATAACTCGGGATTCGCTATAATCCAAATCCGAATATTATTGTTAAGCTTTAAGTAACTTACAATCCGACATTTCTAGCCGTGTCGTTGCCTCGCCGCGACAATTCGATTCGGAAGTATGTAAACTATCGGGATGCATACAAATGGGGACGATTATAGGACACCAGAGCGGGCTCAGAAGCCCGCAATCTCGGTTCCGTTACAATTCTCAGTTTCCTCGCGCCACTAATCATTTATCCTTGGCGTCCCCAGGCTATTTTCTGGGAAATCCTTTGAGAATGTATCACATCAAATCATTCTTATGGATATCTCGTAATGTTTTACTTTATCCTCCACCTATATCTCAGCACACTCGAATGTTCGGTCGCTTCATCTTGTTATTATCGGAGTATCGCGTTAAAGTAGCGCGGCCGTTCGATAAACCTCGCGAAAAGTGACTCGTCGGATAAGCACTCTCTAAAAGTCGAAGAATGAAATAACACTCAAAACGAGTGTAATAAAATGCAAGTGTAACAAAAAGTGAAAATTGAGCCTGTGCAGTTCGAATGATTTGCCACTCTAAGAAAGAGTAAAATTGCGCTCTATAAGTTAGAGTGAAATCACATTCCATTTGAGTGAAAGGACACTCTTTTCGAGTGTAGTAGATCAGTGTCCATAGAAGTGAATTATGTCACTCTATCAATTGTGAGTGGACACTCTGTTAGAGTCATTGATCAGTCGACCTTTAGCGATGAATCGTGATTCACTGTAGCTTTGGAGTAAGATCGTATCACGCCGATAGAATAGCCGCTCTAATTTGAGTGAAAAATTCACTCCTACCTTATAAGTGTCCACATTTACTCAAATTAGAGTGACAATCCTCTCTTTTGGAGTGACTATCGCAATCATACCTAATATATTAGCAAAACCACTCTATACGATTTAGAGAGTACCCTCGCGTTTTACGGAAAGTATATGTGTGATATCCGCGTCGGGGGCGATAATCGGCCACTCGGCGATGTTTGTCGCGGCGATTGAACGACGCGTCGTTACAAGACGCGTGGCGTTTAGTAGCTTCTCGGAATAAACGCCGAAGAGAGAGAGAGAGAGAGCGGTGTCGCGGATGTCACGGGGGGCACTTTCGACGGCGCGGAGGGTATTTTCGTGGCGTTTCTAACGACGTGTCGCGAGATCTACGAGGCTGTTTGTCGGTGAGCGCAAAAATAGACCTCACTCCGCACTCACTTCATCACTCAGCCCGCGGCATCGGCGGCGGCGGCGCTCCCCTTTCGTCGTGTTCACACACACACGACGACGACCACGACCGCTGCGACGAGGCTGAGAATGCTGGCACGCAGCGCGACGTCGTACGTGCCATTAGCCTGGGCGTCGCGACGCTCGCCTGCCAGATTAACCTTAGGCCTAAGAAGGGTTACATCCGTGCTCACGATTTCACGAAGCTATGCGTTTTTAAGGATCTCATAACACCGGCAACGAACATTTTATCGCTGGAATGCTCGCAAACCGACACGTTTTCACGGACGAGCGACGCACAGTACCTACATTCGAGTCGCATATTTGGAACGCAAAACGGAGTATGAAGTGCGATAAACTAAGATAACCGAGGTGGCGGATACGGAAGCTTTGCGTTCGTACCGTTGCCGATCGTAATCATGGAGATGTACGACCTAATTATATTACTGACGTCGATTATATATATATACATATATAAAATCATGAAGAGTTTCTCCAGGATGTTATACCTACAATTAATACCGGCTACGATGACACGAAGACTTGCGCTATCGAATAATATAAGACTAACTCGCGTCAGTGTTCAAGTTCAGAAACGGTTAAGGAAAGGTTTGAGTCGCCACTTAACACGCATTCAGCTTGTTTGATCTTCTCGGTTCACTCGAAGGCGGAATGACAAACGATGGTGAGACGCGCGATACGTTTGATGATTAAACGGTGACTGTACTCTCGCCGTGTGCCGAGTCATTCTAAGTAAACGTTATAAAGGAGTAACGCACGAGATTTTACATTGGCTTGACTTACGACAGTAGCGGCTGTTTATCACGACGCGACGCCGGACTGACGGGCCGCGCCGCTCAGGACGATAAAACGAATGAGCTATGCGAGGCAACACACTGAGAAATGGTGCTCGCCTCTTGGAGGACCTTTCGTTGCGACACTGATTTTAAATTAGAATTTATTGGGTGTCCGTAGGCATTCCGACGTTTGCCGCCACGTTAGCACGTGGAATGCGTTTACTCTTAACCCACATTCCCCGCCTCTGTGAAAATGTATGCTTTTAGCGATAATGTTTTTTGAGTACAATTAACCCCAGCTGGCCACACTTATTTTTTGAGTCCTTAAATCGCCACACTCCCGGTCCGTAAGATCGCTCGAATTTGTCGCATTGTCATTTTCATTCTAATTAATATTTTTAAGCTTGTACTCTGTAGAAATTGGAGATACAGACTCTGAATAAGATGTTTAAGTGTGATAATATCAAGTCAAGAAAATGATTTAAATTTAAACTGAACTTATTATATAAGAAAACTAGAAAATTATGTTATTATGTAAAAACTGGAAAAACGTTCAGCGGTCCACTAGACCGGAGTATGGCGAATTAGGGTTAACATCGTCGATGACTATCGCAGTAGGATTAATTTTGAATTATTTTCCACGGTACAACAAAATAATCGGTTTAAACCGATCGATTATTTCGACGGTAAGAGGTCCGCGACGTGGATTGAATTGACATGGTTCCGCCTATTTAATTATCAACGTTCGTCGTCGCAGACGTGATATTTTTACACTTGAAGATTCACTCGGCGGGACACGACGAGGACGAGAGAGAGAGGGAGAGAGAGAAAAGCGTTCGTCAAGTGCATAACTGGCAGTGCTCCGAGTACTGAAAATTTCAATCTCGCGGCACATTAGAAGCACGCAAATAATTCAGATCGCTCGCCTACGTCTTTTAAGTCGCGCATCAATCTATCCGCCACGGGTAAGGCGTGTTGCGATGAAAAGACGAATGCTAACGCGGATAGCCGCACTGGCGGCGGTCCAACTACGGTCAGTTACGTTTATTCCGGCTCGTACTCGAGGCTCAGAATGCACCATAATGCATTCCGGCCGCCATCTGTAAGCGCTTTGAGATTTTCGTCCCGCGCGGACATTTTAATTAATACAGCTATCGGCCGCGCGAAGTAGATAAAAGATCTCGAGCCTTTTTTTGCAAAAAAAATAGAGATAATATTCGAAATTCGTAAATTCGAATTTTTCGTGTCCAGGGATACCTAGGTTTCTGTGTTGAAGTCTCGAGATCGGATGTTCGATCAGTGAACGCGTTGAATGACGTTGGCGCCTTTCCGACGATAATACTTCCTTCCCCTCACTCTTATCTCGGCGGTTGCATTCTATACACGGGTGTAACTTTCGCTAACAAACGGCGTGCGGCATTATGCGCGCCGAAATATAGTATCGGAACTGCGATAAATTTTTCCCGCGCGGTGGGAGCGCGCGCGCCCAACGGCGTATCTCCTTTCAGAAAATTGCACGACAGCTCGTAAAGATAAGTACTTAATTCGGCGTTTTGCCGGAAATTGTTTTTCCTGCCGCGAACGAGTCCGCCACCTGAATTTATGAATCACGGCTCTATGTCGACGTAAAATTTCAGGACCCATCAGATATTAACGTCTCGCGTATGTGAATTCCAGTGCTTTATTGGATTTTTTTTCGATATTGTGTTGAAATCCTTCTACACGCGGGATAAGGAATATATTCATTTATTTTTGAAGCGTATTATATTTATTGCTACTTAGAATAAAAAATAGTACCAGTATTTATCTAGAAAATGAGAAGAAACGGTATCTCAACTGTATTGTGACGTTACGATAAGAAAAATAAATAAATTAATTTTATTTTTCCTATATTAATTTATAGATATTTTATAAATATTTATTTATTTAATATAAATTTATTAAAATTTATGTTATTTATAATATGTTATTAATGATACATATATATATGTATCTATAATATTTAATATTTAATTTAAATTTATACAGTTCTTATATAAAAGTGTAATATTTATATAAATTGTTTTTTAATCAATAATAATTATTTTATTATTTAAATATATATATAATATGCATATTAATATTAAATAAAAATATTTAAATATTTTATTTATATTTATATTATTTTATTTATAATAATGTTTTAAAATATAGGTACATTATAATTAATGCATTAATTATATTTCTTGATATTAACGTATTATATTATGTTGTACGTTGTATACGTAGCTCATCTCAATTATTATATATATTGTCAGAGAAGACAAATTAATTCTGCCAATTATAATGTAATTTAAATATAAGAAACTTATTTTTCGCTCGTTTGAAGCAAGGCTATAATGAGAAGTAAGACCATTATACGAGCATTAATAGATGTTA